>NC_056706.1:1519247-1521747 GCF_018831695.1 Puntigrus tetrazona | reverse complement strand
CTGGTGTCGCTGGGAGGCGGATACTCGTCTCAGAGCATGGCTAGGGTGGTGGTTTGGGAATGGCTGAACGAACACGGCCGCTGGAGGCCATACGGCGCCGCCGTCTGTCATCACATCGAAAACGTCCTGAAGGGGGACGCTCGGGGGACCGTCATACTGGGGCAGGTGGATGCCCAGCTCGCGCCCTACGTCATAGACCTGCAGTCCATGCATCAGTTCAGGCAAGACACAGGTGAGTCGACATGTAAAGTGGATCTGAATTGGTGCACAGTGCATTCAAGCCTTCTTGGGGAGTTCTTCATTCTTACGTTCTTAAGATATACTAAGACGGTGCGCTTTTACTATGAATGAGAGCTATCGTGACGCACAAGAATAAGCCCCGCCTTCTAAATAAAGAACCAATCGCCAGACTGCATTAGTGCCCACCCACTTTTTTAGTGATACAGCCGTTCCAAAATATGATTATTTCTATTGGCATTTTCTTTAAAGCATTAACCCAACCAACCAATAACAAGGGGATTTAAAACAAAAGGTATTTGAAAAGCAAAGGCAAAGTTGCAAGTGAATATGTTTTCATATAATTATTATTATAATTTTTTTTGTTGCAATTTTAGCTCTTACATCATTTAAGTTAATTGACAAAGCAATATTTGACAACGAAAAGAAAGGAAAGAACGGCAATCTATGAATTTTGGTTGTATTTATATATATATATACAATAAATTCAAGTTTTTCATGTAAATATGGATAGCTGTGCAAATATTTGATTATTTTGAGAGGACAGGGAGATTGCCTTGATTGGGGCGGGGCTAAAGAGCTCTCATGCACTGCTCTGATTGGTTGGAATTTTCTGCACAGCATCATGGGTAATGTGGTTTTTCACCGCAAATGTTTACTGTTTAACATGATTATTTTAAAAAGTTGGAGCAAAGCGCTTTTGCATAAATCACAGCAGGTGTGTCTTTAAAATGTATTCATTGTTCATATTTTATTGTATTAACTAATTTATTGATTGATTTATTATTTATTTAGTTTACTGATTTATTCATTGTATTAACTTGTGAGTGAAAATAATAATATTAATGATATTGATATCTATTCCATCTGTCATTTTTTTTCAACTGAGACGCCCCCAAATGGATGCATTTTCGTTTACAATGAAACTAGCTAAATAAAAATACATATGCAAAATATCTTAGGGAAGCGCAGATATTATAAAATATATAATGATTAAACTACGGAACCTTCACATATAGAATAAATGCATAAAAAGCAAAAACATACTTAGTGTGCTTTCTTTATAGTAGAAGTAATCTACAAAAAAACCCTGAACTTTTTGTAGGAATGTCGCATTGCCATCTTGTTTTGATTAAAATGGCTCGCGTCTGATGTCATAATTACGACATCCCGGCTTGTAAACATGAACTTCCCAAGAGAACCTGAGCACAGCGACTGTGTAGACTGCTGTATAACCCCTCGCTTCGGTTCCCACACATCGACTGCGCTCCTTTCAAGGTTAAACGTTCAGCAGGAGTGCATCAGAGCGGAGACTGAACGGATCGTTTGAGGATGCGCTCGTGTGATAGTGCGTGAATGCATGTGTGTGCTCGTGTTTGAAGTCAACTAGATGAACAAAGACAGCTTGAGGGTTTTTGGACTGTTTGGAAAATCTGTGCGGTTCCTAGCAAGAGCAGATACTCTCTGAAGACTCTCTCTGCGCGCACACACACACACACACACACACACACACACACACACACACGGATCGTCCCCAGGGCTCTCTGTTCGCATGATGCCATTGCTGCAGGCCACTGTTTTCCCTCATGAGAGAACAAATGACCTAAAGTAGAACGGTTCAGGGTTAAATTAGGACACGTGGGATGCTCCGTGGAAAACCGAGCCGTGTGTTATTTCGGTGCGCGTTTTGGTTCATTACAGCACAACTTTTGAGTGTGAAAATGTCTGTTCCTCTGGCGATGACGTTACGAAAAAAGGCACGCAAAAATCCTTTTCGAGGTTTCCTTCAGAGTTTGGTCGGACAAGCGGATAGTCCCGACCGCAGGCTTTCACGGGTTGAGTAAACGTTCCTGTATCAAACTAGATCAAAGAGACGCTGCCGTAAAGATGGCACGCATTATCTTTGATGTCACTGCAATGTGATGTGGATGCTGGTTGCTCTGAAACCACAATATTACACAGCAAAAGGGCATATAAATGATCAATAAATGATATTTAAATAATAATATTAAAAAATAATAATATTAAAAAATTTAAATCGAGATGCTTGGGGATCAAGAAGCAAAATCACATACGAATAGCCTTTATGAAAAAAAATAATAACAATAATTCAGTGACTGAAAAAATATCTTGACAGTGGGGTAAGAAAAACAAAACTCATTTTCGCTTCGAAATTAAGTTTATTTTCTGACCTCTAAGTATTTTTATTTAAACTTATATACTTTCTCCTGTCGAGTAAATTGTAGTTTTAGTAATTGTGTAT
>NC_056706.1:1514247-1516747 GCF_018831695.1 Puntigrus tetrazona | reverse complement strand
TCATGTGGACTTTTTAAACGTTATTTAGACATGTTACTATGTAGTCAGGTTGTTGCTATGCAGTTGCCGAAGCATTGCGGATTGTTTCCAGGGTGTTGCTATGTTGTTTCCGAGGTGTTTTTAACCACGTATTTATACAGTTGCTAGGGCTTTCCAAATTAGTTTTAGCATGTTGTTATATATAGTCTCTTAAGATTTTTAAATTGGTCACTATGCAGTTGCCATGGTGCTGTTGATTGTTTCCAGGGTGTAATGCTAATGCTATTGCTTCCAGGGTGTTGCTATGTTGTTTTTAACCATGTGTTTATACAGTTGCTAGGGCTTTCTAAAAGATGTTTTAGTCATGTTATGTAGTCGCTACGTTGTTTAAATTGGTCACCGGAAACCGGGCATGTTTTTATATTTCTACTGGGGTGTTTTCTAGGGTGTTGCTATGGTGGTCTGGATGGTTGCTATGTGATTGCTGAGAGTGTTTTTGTCATTTTGAATGCTGTTGCTGTGGTTTTAGTTTTTTTAGCATGCATGTAGAACAGTATCTAGTTCATTCTGACTGGTTGCTGGGGTGCTGCTATGCAGTTGCTGTAGTGCTGTGGATTGTTGCCAGGGCTGTGATGTGACAGTATGCGGTTGCTATGGTGCTGTGTGAGGTTGCCAGGGTATTGCTATGTTTGCAGTTTTTTTCCCGTTGTTGTTTTTGCATGCCACTCCATGGATACTTGGGTTTTGTTCAGCTGTTTTCCGGTCCAGCATCTGGAAATAGTGAAGTAACAGTAACGTCTGGAGCCGACACTCGACTTTATTACTAACTGTTAGTGGTTTCGTCACATCTCTGATAAGAAATGACTGCCGTGTGAGTGTGTGTGCGTGTGTGTGTGTGTGTCATTGTGTGAGTTTGAATGGGGTTTGATCTCTGGCCAGACCGAATTGATCTGTTTGTCTCAGGAGATAGTCTGTGGTCTTTCTGCAGCGCTGTAGACGTCTTCTCTTACACGTCTCACACAGATTTGAAAGGTGACTCTGCAATCATTTGTTCTGTTCAGTTGACTGGTGTGAAGTGTGTACTTTACAGCAGGCCAGAAATATGCATTATTGAAGGGCTTGCGTGATTAAATGAATGATAATGTATTATTAAATATCAGAAAGTCAATATAAATGTTGCATGACGTGTTACATGAACAATAGGCTGGTACTTGGTAATATATTATATAGTGGATTTATTAATTTATTTAAATATGTATTATAAATATTTTATAATTATAATTATTTGTTATTAAGAGATGATTTATTTGTATTTATTAATAGTTTTTTGTTCATTTTAATTCAGTCCATTTATTTTATTTTATTTTAACTTTAAGACTGTCATACATTATTATTATTATTATTATTATTATTATTATTATTATTATTATTATTCGATTATTTCAAACGGTAGTTTTAATATTAATTTCAGCATTGTTGAGGCTTTTGGATTGGCATCTCATTTCTTATTCAGCATATTAAAAATGTATTTATTTTATATAACCGATTAAAAGCCGTAGACCTTTAAAACTTTATAATTCTCAGTTCTTTAAAACAACGTAACCAAAAAAAAAAAAAGAAAATCAGATTACAAACTGAAAAAAAAAAATGCAAAAGATTTTTAAAGATAATTCCCGTCGCCTCAAATCACAGAAAATCGTTATAAACTGAACTGATAAACTATGATGGCTTTTTTGATAGTCAAACAATGGTGGATAGAAATAAATTAACTAATTTATTTATATTTCATAGCAAATGCGATGCGATAAAATAATATGCCATGGCAAACGTATTAAAAATTAGCGTGTGGCAAATTTTTTTGTGACACTAAATCATAATAGCCCGTGGCCCCTGGTTGGCCAGACACTCTCGTGTCATGAATATTAATGAGGCTGCGTGCTACCCGATTGGCTGTGAGCTCTGGCCAAAAGCATAGAGCTTTATTTCGGTCCAGTGCCAAAGCAGCTGTTGGCAGGCGTTTCTGCCTGGTCCTAAAGTTGGTTTTATGCATCTGGCTACTTTTTGCCCTTCAAATACTTCATCTGCCAGAAAGTAGATGAGACGTGTTTTTAGTGGAGGGGGGGTCGGGGGTCGAGATCGATCGTGCTCCGTTTGTCTCAGAGACGGATAGCAGACATGTTGGGATTGTCATAGATTTGCTCTGACCGTGAGAAACAGATGCGTGTGGTCACGAACGTGCGAGTGTCTTCTCTGAACCCGCTGTTTGTGTTTTTTGTAGGACACTTACGCGCACAGAGTCTCATGCCTGCGTTATTCTTACTGAGAACGAAACTCACGACGGTGACTACATGAAAAGGTGAAGCGCAGAGAGCCGTTTCCCAGAAAACCACACAAGGGTTCAGAGGTTTGGGGTCTTTTTATAGAAATGAATGCTTTTATTCATCATAAGAGATGTATAATGCCACGGTAGAGTTCTGTTCTTTCTGTTTATCAAAAAAAAAAGCCCCAAACATAAAATGCA
>NC_056706.1:1486747-1509247 GCF_018831695.1 Puntigrus tetrazona | reverse complement strand
AAAAAAACCCAGATTTTTGTCTTCTTAAAATATAAAATATTTTCTTGATTTTTTTATTAGTGATAAAAATATTAAAAATAAAATGAAAATATAATAGAAATATATTTATATTATTTCCTATTTCTCTAGGTATAGAATAGATTTTCATCAATTAGTGTTTTATATATATATATATATATATATATATATATATATATATATATATATATATATATAATTATTCAGTATTATTTAATATAGTTTTTTTATTAAACATTTTTTATAGTTTACTAATTTTGTCATTTTTAGTGTTGTTTTTTGCTGCTACAGGTTTAGCTATTTTAGTGCAAGTTAATTTAAATGCAATTGTGAAATGTTGCTTTGGCAACAGATTTATTTATTTATTATATCTCAAGTCATTTTGCATCTCGCGAGTCTGCATTTTGATTTAAGCATGATGCACCAAATGCATAAAAATGCAAACGAACATTACTTAGTTTTGCGCCATGCATCTTTTCTTTTAACTTTAATGCAACGCAAGTCGGTTTAATTAAAAGCGTGACGCAGCAAATGCATAAAAATGAACATTACTTAGTTTTGCACCATGCACAACTTTAAAAAAATTTTATTTTATTTTATTTTTTTGCAGTGCATTAGTTCTTCATTAGTCCTCTCTCTCTCTCTCTGTCTGCAGGCACAATGCGTCCCGTGCAACGTAATTTCTACGACCCGTCCTCGGCTCCAGGCAAGGGCATCGTGTGGGAATGGGAGAACGACTGCGGCTCCTGGACGCCGTACGACATGGAGCTGTGCGTCAGCATCCAGAACGCCTACGAGAAGCAGCATCCCTGGCTGGACCTGAGCTCTCTGGGCTTCAGCTACGTAGTAGACTTCGACGGGATGTCCCAAACCAACCGGCAGAGTCAGAGGAAGCGGCGCATCCGGCGGCGGATGGACCTGGCCTACCCTCTCATCGCCGGATCCATCCCCAAGTCCCAGTCCTGGCCGGTGGGCACCAGCTCGGGGACGCCCTGCACCTGTCAGCAATGCATTCTGGTCCACAGCACGAGGGCCGCCTCCAACGCCATCCTGGCCCTGCAGCAGAGGAGGAAGCTGTACGGGACGGAGGGCGGAGCCAGCGCCGTCGTCAGGCAGAGCAACACCTTCGCCGGCACCTCCCTCTGGTCGCCCGCGACGACCGTCGCCAGGGGACACCATAACAACATATCGGTGGGAGGCGGAGGAGGAGGCGGGAAGGTGGAGATGAACTTCCCGTGCGCTCCTGCCATCGTGACGCTGCCATCCAATCACGCGCTTACTATTAACGGACAGAACAATCTGAACCGGCCGGGAACGCAGCGGATCACGGTGACGGCCAGCCGAGGATCTGTCCCTCCAGGGTAAGACACGAATATTGTTTTCCAAATGCAGAACAATTTTTTTTTTCTTTTAAAGCAACAGTTCACTCAAAAACTATGGAAGTCAGTGCGTGCCAGGAACAGTTGTGTTATATATATATATATATATATATATATATATATATATATGTGTTCTTTCTCAGTGAGGGCTAATTTATGATTCTTCAGTCCAGAATGATTCTTATGATTTTATATATATTTCATATATTTATATTTCTCAGTGAGGGCTAATTTATGATTCTTCAGTCCAGAATGATTCTTATGATTTTTGATATTTCATTTTCATAATTTTTGTTAATTACAACTATTGAATTATTTTTAAATTATGCTTTATTTTATTTATCTCCTCTCTCTCTCTCTCTCTCTCTCTCTCTCTCTATATATATATATATATATATTTTACAATTATTATAGTTTATTATAGATTTATTAATATATATATATATTATTTTTATTTGTCATTTATTTATTAATTAGCCCTCACCCTCAAATTATCCTAGGTGCATGTGACTTGTACGAATGCATTAAATGCATACAAAAATAAAATAACAGAACAGTTATCAGTGTTTGTAACGTTCTAAATATGGATATTTTTCTTCTACAAGAGGTCTTTAATAATCCCCCATGTTTTATTATGAATGGATGCGCTTAACAATTCTTAATATAATAATAATATAACTCCGATTGGATTAGTTTGAAAGTCACATACACTTAGGATTCCTCGAGGGTGAGTAAAACATGGGCTAATTTTCATTTTCGGATGAAATATCCTTTAATTATCCTGTTATATATAAGTACGATTGTCTGTCTTTCATCCGTTCAACACAAAAGGAGATATTTTGAGGAACGTATCTATCTATCTATCTATCTATCTATCTATCTATCTATCTATCTATCTATCTATCTATCTATCTATCTATCTATCTATCTATCTTTGCACTTCACTGCATCTTTCTCATCTTTGTTTATTGATGCTTTCAGTTTTGTAGAGATTGATCAGTTTGAACAGGGAAATAATCAATAGTGTCCTTTTGTGCTGTGACACTGAATCAGTCAAACGCACACACACACACACACACACACACACACACACACACACACACACACACACACACACACAAGGTGAGACTGTAATGCATCTATAAATCTTGTCCTTTCCTGTGAGTAGGTGAGAATGATTGTCGAGTTTAACCACATGCGTAAGTGCGTGTGTGTGTGTGTGTGTGTGTGTGTGTGTGTGTGTGTGTGTGTGAGAGAGAGAGAGAGAGAGAATTGTTTTGCCATCCAGTCTGTGATACACAGGGAAAAGATGAATAATGGATCAAGGCAAAACGGAGCCTCAGCAGACACACACACACACACACACACACACACACACACACACTTGTTGTGTTTCCATGTTTTATGGGGACATTCCCGTGTAATGTTTTTGTACTGTACAGACTGTACAGTTATTTATATATTTATATTATATATATATATATATATATATATATATATATATATATTTATATTTATTTATTTATTTGTTATTATCCTACACCTAAACCTAACCACCTAAACCAGGAAACTACTAAAAAAATTATCCTGTATGTTTTATAAGATAAAAAATGTTCCCATTAAGGTCAAAATTTACTGGTATTTCTATCATTGTTTGGACATTTGGTCCCCATGACGTGATAAATACCAGGTGCACACACACACTCACACACACACACACACACACACACACACACACACACACACACTCACACACACTCACGCACTCACACACACACACACACACACACACACACACACACACACACACACACACACACACACACACACACACACACACACACACACACACACACACACACACACACACACACACACACACACACACACACACACACACACATCACACACACACACACACACACACACACACACACACACACACACACACACACACACACACACACACACACACACACACACACACACACACACACACACACACACACACACACACACACACACACACACACACACACACACACACACACACACACACACACACACACACACACACACACACACACACACACACACACACACACACACACACACACACACACACACACACACACACAGAGTAAAGCACTTAATAAAGGGGTGTAAATCCTAGTAAACGTGAAGTGGAGATGTCTTCTGAAACCACAAACACACTTCAGCAGAAACACTGAGAGCAGAGCAGAGGAGAACAGAGACAGAGAGAGATTGTGAAAAAAGATGAGTTCACTTTGTTCCCAGGCGAGCGGTTCACACACACAGGATGAGTGTGGTTAACACACACACACACGTATCACACTATGTGCATGAACACAAACACACTCCAGTGTGGTGTAAACAAGCATCATACATGCACAAAACAGCAGTGTTATGACATGAGTTGACACGAACAAGCTAGAAAATGAGAACAGCTTCAGTGGAGCTCTGTCACAGACGCTGGGCTTTTCATATTAATGCAGCAATTTATTTTTTTATTCCCTACTACTTCAATAGTGAGTTTCAGCTAACAATTGGCTGGTTACCAAGTTTAAATATCTGTATAAAACAGTTTTGACCCTTTTTCTGAGCCACTGGCTCTTTCTTTCTTCCTTTTCTTTACTGAAGGGGTCTGACCACATTGCATGTGATTTCAGCACCACCACTAGAGGGCAGAGTCTGACAGGTTCTGATGCCCCACACACACACACACACATTTAATCTATACTCATGCACTTATCAGCCTTTACTTTTCACCTGAACATTAACATTTGTGAGATTTAATCCACCTGAACAGTTTTGAGGTTAAATGACTGTGTGTGTGTGTGTGTGTATATATATATATATATATATATATTATATATATATATATATATTATATATATAATACATAAATATATAAATACCCTATAAATACATTTGCAAAATAAAATAAATAATTATAATATTTATATATATTTTTATATATATTTTAACATTTAATTATATATATATATATATATATATATATATATATATATATATATATATATATATATATATATATATATATATATATATATATTGCTCTGTGCATTTATTTTATTTTGCAAATGTAGATATACATTAATACATAAAAACCCCTTAAAATGACAAAAATCTGGAATTGAATTTATTTTAAAATTATTCTGATTTGTTGAATTGTACAATAATCCCATCTTAAGTGCATTATTCATTCAATTAAGCAGAATTATAATTGCATGCTAATTTTACAATTCGTTAAATTTGGACATAAGTCCATTAATTTTTTATATTTATTTTTATTTTGTTTTATTTTATTTTATTTTTTACAATTTTAAATATTCATTATGTACGGAGCAGTAAAACAAAATCGTTATTTTACATTTATTTTGTAAAAATGATGTACATTTCAAACATCTTCATTATTCCTCATAATTCAGTTAAATTATTTTATCGAGTAATTTAATTACATTTGGATTTGTAGTTTATTGCTGTCATGATATCATCTCTTTAATTACAAATATATATTTTGTGAGTTCTATGGAGTAATTTTTGTCTGGTTTCCTTCAATAAACGAACGTAAACATGAGTCTGAAGTCACTGAACACTAACAGAGTTCAGATCATTTCTAAAACTGACTGCTGACTTCCTGTTTGACTTCCTGTCGCAGCTGATGTAAGTGTGTGTGTGTGATCAGATGAGGAAGTGTGTGTTGTGTGTGTTTGGCGTTTATTGAGATCAGGAGAGATGATGGAGACGGATGGAGACTCAGACAAGGACAGACGGTAGGATCTCTCTTTTATCAGCAGCAGGGCTTTGATTCTCTGCATCAGAGAAAACATGATTCGAGCCAAACGCAAGCGTTTCCTGATCCGTCTCGATGAGGAAAACAGTTGAGCTCTGTCTGAAAGTGCATAGAAACTTTCGTTTTAACATGCAAGTAAACAGATTAACTGTGCAAAGTTGCATACAAGTTATTTTGTACATTGTTTCATTTAAAATAATTACTGTGATTCAAATTCAAATATATTTACACATATATATATATATATATATATATATATATATATATATATATATATATATATATATATATATATATATTATTATTATTATTATTTTTTTTTTTTTTTTATATTGTAACATTCTGTCCCCTTGATTGATTGGATTTATATTTATAAATTTTTATTTTTAAAATTATTTATAATATTTATTTTAATAAAACAATTTCTTATTTTCTAGTTACTAGTTTTTTTTTTATTATTTTATATTATATTTTATATTTTTATTTTGCATGATATTTTTGTTATTCTTTCTTTCTATTTATTTGTATTATTTGTTTTATTATTTATTTATGTATGTATTATTCATGAAGTAGTGTATTTTATTTTATTTTATTTTATTTTATCATAAATAATCAGCATACTAATGCACCTAGCAACCACATGACAACACCCTGGCAACCAATAACATCATCATAATCCTAGCAATGCTATTTTAGTATCGTTGACATACCATTTTTGTCTTTTATTTATTATTAAACATTTTAAAGTGAACTTTTTATTTACTTTTATATTTTGTTATATACATTTTAAAAAATTTTTTACAAATTAAACTAATAAAAATTAATGCGACGAATGTTGGCAACTAGCTTTTAAATGTTAAGTTTTATATTTTATGTCAGTTAAGATATTAAGATTAAATTTTTTTTAATGGTTTAGATTCGATTACTTATAGTACTATAATAAATAATTTTCTTTAGGCAGTAAATAGAGTTTGACTTATAATGCAGCATCTATCGTCATCATCTGGTTTCGCTGAAGAAGCTCGGGGATGAAGACTTTTCTGAGTTAGTTTTTGTTCCTCGTGTGATCTGATGAGCTGTAACTTCAGCTTTAGAGTTCACTGGATGCTGATTGGTCCGATTGGATGCGTTAGTCTCAAAGAACTGTTCTGGGATGTTTATTTCTCTTCATCAGAGGTTTGGATCGTCTCTTCAAGTTTAAAAGCTGTAGGATCATTGTCTGTTTCCTGTCATCTTCAGGGTTCCTGCACTTCCTGTGAAGAATCTCACCGGGTCAGGTCCGGTCCATCCCGCGTTAGCAGGTACCACGCCACAAAACAACTCACTCGCTTCGGTCCAACCAACTTTACTGGCATGACAGTTTGGTAAAGGGTTTTCCCGGTATTTTAGTGTTCAAGCAAACTGAATTCAAGGTCCTTGCACGTAGAATTTTTTTGGGAGTTTTCCTGTTTGCCATCTTTTCCTATCAAAAAGCTTGCCATGGATGGGGAAACACAGAAAATCGAACCTAACGTTGTTGTTTTTTGTCTTTATGACGGATGAAAGTTTCGGAGGTGGTGTGTAAAAGTGAGGTTGTATTTATTTTTTAACATGCGAAAAACATGCGACAAACATTTCTGACCTTAAAAATGAACAGCTTAACGTTTTTTTACATTTTATTTTGGCATGAAAGTAAAGAGCTTAACTGTGTACAAAGATGTACATCAATGTTTGTTTGTTTCTTAACTTGTTATGTTTATACTTTATTTTAATATGTAAATACCAACAGATTATTTTAATTAAAAAGACAGAAATTTTGAATTTAGGATTAAGATTTAATGTAAGTTTTTGTAGCTTAACTTTGTCCAAAAGTGTATAAAAATATTTTTTTGTGTCCAAAGAACTTTAATTTAATTTTATTTTTTATTTAATTTTATTTTATTTTATTTTATTTTATTCATGCAAGTACCAGTAAACTATATACCAAAGGATGGTTTTAACATGGTTTTAAATTTAGAATTTAGAATTTAGGATTAAGATTTAATGTACATTTTAGTATCTTAACTTTGTCCAAAACTGTATAGAAATATTTTTTGTGTCCAAAGAACTTTCAATTCAATTTAATTTAATTTAATTTTATTTTATTTTATTTTATTTTATTTTATTTTATTTTATTTTATTTTATTTTATTTTATTTTTTTATTCATGCAAGTATCAGTAAACTATATACCAAAAGATGGTTTTAACAAAAAGACATAAATGAAGAATTTAGGATTTTGGGAATTTTGTTTTACTTTACCGTGCAAGTAAACAGCTTAACTGTGTTTAAATATATAGCAACTATTTTGTTAAACATGTATGAAGATTTGAGAAATTAAGAAATAATTTTTGCTATTTACATGAATGCATTTGACAGATGCAGACAAAAGCGACTTTTATCAGTTCATGCATTTTCCAGGAACTGAACCTAAGTGTGTGTTTGTGTCAGGAATGACTGGGATCCTCATGTGTGCCGCTGGGCTCCCCGTGTGTTTGACCCGGGCTCCTAAACCCATCCTCCATCCACCGCCGGTCAGCAAGAGCGACCTGAAGCCCGTGCCGGGGATCAACAGCATCCGACGCAAGACCAAGAAAAAGCACCTCCGCAAAGGTGAGTGTGTGTGTGTGTGTGTCTAGCGATTGATTCTCCGTCCGACTTTTTCTGCTGATCTGAGCAGAGCGGGCTTTGTGTGAATCGAGCAACGGCGGAAAGCGACAAGGTTCCTCCTACATTACAGCGGCTGAACCGTGTTACCATAGATCCGCTTCACGTCGCGCTTATAGATTTGTTTTTGTGCACAAATCAAGTGGCAGGAATCAATAGTGTATTGAAAGTCCGGACAGCGGGAGCGTGTTCGTGCGCTAAAGGTCACCAGAATAAAGACGCTTTGAGAAATAAACACTGAAGCTCTGTGTTTGACGGATCCTCTCTTCGGCGCCGGTCGGTGTCGGAAGGATTGACAAGAACGCCGTTAATGCTAGAGGTGTAGAAAATGAAGGGCTTGGTTTAAGACCAGGATTAGGCCATGCTTCAATTCGGACATGTAAGTATTTAAAGGCACTGACATGTTAAAAGCTCAGGTTTACGTGTTCGTCTAGGACCAGGCGAAAGTCTTGTCTGTGAAACTAGGAGATAACCTTACGATTTAAAAAATTCGTTTTATGTGCTTTTTCAGTCATGTGGAGCCTAATAAACGTACCAGCTTCTGTCTGCGATCTTTGATCTATTAGGTTTTTACTTATATGTACACTGCGCACGTTTCATTTTACGCTATTTTGTTTTCTATTAAATCACATGTGCATTCCCTAACATCTTTATTATTCATTAAAACCTATTGGCCAATCAAGAACAATCATAATTTAATTCAATTTAGCAATTTATTATGGCATAGTTCTATAAATTGAATGTACATTTTAAACATTTTCATTATTCACCATAATCCATAGGTTTTATTTTCAGTCCATAGGTTTTTTTATTTTATCAAAATCCAATATATATATATATATATATATATATATATATATATATATATATATATATATATATATTATATATATATTTTTTTTTTTTTTTTTTTATTCAAGTAAAAAGTTATCTACAGATAAAAATGAGAGGTGCATAGATTTTCTTTTTTTTCAAATTTTATATTTCTTTTAGCAATATTTTGAAGTAAATAATAATTTTAATTTTTAAGCTAATGCTATTTTTAAATAAATGCAATTTTTATCTTGTATGCTAGTTTATTTTTATTCTCTTTTAAGCTTTAATCAGCACACAGGAGACTGTTTGTATTTTATATGTAAATATGTAATTTTCTTATTGGGTGTCAATTTATTTTAATTTCCATAAATGTTATCTTTTTTATTATATTTAAAAATGTGTATAGATGCTATTATTTTTTGTATTTTATTTTAATTTTAGCTAACCAGGTATGAATGGCTCACTGTTCGGTCTGTTTTTTCCAGGTAAAAACCCCGAGGACGTGGTTCGGCGCTACACGGAGAAGATCAAGTCGGCTCCCGATGAGGTGATTGATGAGCGTCATGTGACCAGCCGAGCGTTGTGTTGTTTACTAGCAGAGCTAATGAGCGAGGCAGCAGATGTCTGTCAGTGTTACTCACTGTTGATATCCGTCAGGACTGCACCATCTGTATGGAGCGACTGGCCACCGCGTCCGGATACGAGGGAGTGCTGAGCTACAGAGGCATCAAGCCCGAGCTGGTCGGCAAACTGGGAAAGTGCGGACACATGTACCATCTTCTGTGTCTGGTGGCCATGTACAACAACGGCAATAAGGTAACCAAACCATCCAGGATTTATCACGATTTTACGGCGTTTTGTCCAATCCGGAAAATATTGAAAAAGTGTGCATCCTATGAAAACACTGCATTGAATCACATAACACTCTCGTAACTCATGTTGTGGCCTGTTTTAGATATTTTTTTTAAAAACAATAATGGGATTTGAAACCTTCCTTGCGAGTCAGATTAACACAAAACTGGTTTCTGTGCAGTTTGTGCACTCAACTCAAGGCTACGGAAAACGCTGAAGGTCAGAAATCTCATAAATAAAAACTATAAAAACACATAAAAATGCTATCCTGAAATAGTTGGGATGCTGTTTAAAATGTAAATTAAGACCGAATGCACACAAAAACAACTCAGAAGACCAGCTCATTGGTTTCTTAAAGGGATAGATCGCCCAAAAATGAAAAATCTTGGAGATATTTTTGATGAAATCGTGGGAGCTTTCTGACTAGGGAGATAAATAAAAAACGAATGTTCATTTATATCAAGTTATGGAACGATAGTATTTTTAATAGTCAAGTTTTTGAAAAAACAGATTCTTATTCAAAGTGCTGATTTTAGGCGAATTGCATGGAAATCAATGGGGCTCAATTTGAGCTGCGACACAAAAAAATGCGTTCAGCCTTTCTGAAACGAGTCTATTTGTCGAAACTTTGCATGCACGTTCATGAGCCTAAAGCCGAAATACGCACCAAATTTCAAGAAGAAATAAATAGGTTAACCAGTGTTTCAATTGGTTTGAATGTTGAACGTTGGTCAGATTGACCTGAACACACTGACATGATGTTTTTATCCAGAGTGACTTTCATTGCATGCAAGATAAAAAACATCTTAAAAATATTAATATTAATACATTTTTAAGACTTTTCTTAGACAGACAGTTTTTAATGCTGGTATTGATGTAATAGTAGGCTGTGTTATTTTTAGTGGCTGACTTCAAATTAAGCTGCGCTTTATGCATTCACCCATTGTCATATTCATGTCATTTTCACTGTGTGCTGTATGCAATACCACCGTTACCTCGGCTTCATTTCAAAAATAGAATTCCCAAAGCACACAAACTACCAGAATACTGAGTGCCCTGTTGGTTGCAATATTTTAATTAGAACTGTATTTAATGTTTTATATTAAATATTTATTTATTTGCGAAAAAATACTTTGTCTTAAAGTACAAGTATGCTTGCTCTACACATTTACACTTTAATCCATTTTTCGAATTATTTAGAATTTCTTAAATATTAATTGAAATAAGTAAAATTATATTTTCATTTCTACTGATGTTAGGAGAGGACGATATTTGGTCGAGTATTAGAAAATCTGGAATCTAAGGGTGAAAAAAAAAATCTATACTTTAATATTGAGAAAATCGCCTTTAAAATGGTCCAATGCATACAAAAATGAATGACGGAAATATCCTTAATTTTATTGCAAATGTATTGCTATAAATATGTCCAGTAAGGCTGGTTTTAACACCGGATCCGTCCTCTGATGTTTTTCTTGGGTGCATTTCACATTTACAGACCACCGCAGAGCAAAGAAGTGAACGAATGAAAGAAACTGAATGTTGGTTGACTTAAATCTCAAATCGTCACAGTTGTTGCTGTTACTCTTTGTGTGTTTAATGTGTCTGATGTTGCTCTTTTAGGACGGCAGTCTGCAGTGTCCCACCTGTAAGGCCATCTACGGGGAGAAAACGGCACACAGCCTCCTGGGAAGATGGAGTACCACGTGATTCCTCATTCTCTACCTGGATACTCCGACACCAAGACTATACGGATCGTCTATGACATTCCAGCTGGGATACAGGTATATTAATCCGATTAATCCGAATTATAAATATGAAAAAAAAACTTTTATTCGGAAAAAAATAATAAGCAATCGCAAACTTTGTTAGAAAAAATTATTTTATATATATTTTTATTTATTTTTTATCTATTTTTAAAGATACCTTCATTTTTCACTATACACCGTAAAAAGGCAAACAGCTTCAGTATATTTTTAAGTTTGTTTTTTTTTGTAATCCATTTTAAAAATTAGTTTTAAAGGTATCCTTATTAGAAATATTTTTAATGCGGATATTTATGCAGTAGTAGCCTCAGAGGTAGGTGTGATTTAATTTTATTTTTAACTTTATTTATGTTAGTTAAATAGTTTAACTCTGTATAAAGGTTTTTATGCATTTTATCTAAAATATTTTAAGTAAACAGGAGATTTTTACATACATAAAAATACCATTACCACTGTACCAGCTGTACAAAGGTGTATTAAAAGCGGTTTTATTTTATTATTTTTTTTTTTACATTTTTAATTTTTATTTTATTTTCATTGTGGAAATGCAGCTATAGATAAGATACTCTCATAAAGAAAGAAAAACAATGCAATAGCTACTAGATTATTATTTTTTATTATAAAAATGTGTCTATAATATATATATATAAGAGTTGGTGTTGAATATTACAGTGACGATTAACACAGATGTTAATAAGTTTGTTTGTAAGACGGCTTTGCACCCATACTTCATGTCAGTCTGTCGCTGCAGAGTGACCCGTTGGCTTGTGGCTTCTGGTCACTGTGTTTTCACCGTGTTTTAGCGTCCGTGAGGCAGGAAGTGGCTGCGTGGGGATTTCCTGCTCAACGGGGACAGTGGTGCAGCTCATTCTGGGTCATTATCTCTCATGTACTTGCTCTATAGTTTTTGCACGATCAGCCACCCACTCGCTTTCTGGGCTCCGACTCGGTAAGATTAAGGATGAAAAATATCCCATCACTAACGCCCTCAACATGCATAGAAGTGAATTTCCAGTTAATTAAAGTTATAGTAATGGTATTTTTGTTTTTTTGAGCAGTTAGGCAATAAAAAATACAAATATTATACATATTTATTTAATATGTATTAAATATTTATTTTTATAACGTTATGATTAATATTTGTTGCATTAAATGTTATAATCCTATAGAAATAATAATATACATTTTTGATAAAAATTATTATATAAATAGATTATACTCAATATTATATTATACACATTATTATATATTATTCATATATAATTAGATCCATTTATATATATATATATATATATATATATATATATATATATATATATATATATATTAGGATAATTTTAGGATAATAATTTTAATCACTTTTAGAGGTACATTTTAGTATTTATGGATGTAGAAGTATAGTTTTATGCTGTTTTAGTATCACTGAGATACTGTTTTTATTTATATAATATTTTTTATTTTATTTCAAGTAACAAAAGTGATTTTTATTTTTTCAGCCAACTATATTTTGAAAACGTTCTTGCAGTTTAAAGAGTTAGCTGACCAAAAAATGGACGTCCTATGACAGAATTTCCGCTTTCGGGAGAACTAACTAACTTCTGACAGGGACTATTAAAAGTCCTGTTTTTGTTATTGTACTTTTTCGACTTCTATAGGTGAATGAGCCACTATTAGCTGTAATGATGCTAATAAATATGTGGTTTTGAATGCATAAATCGCATATGGTGTGGTGCTAATTCAAAGGAGCAAGAAAATCCTTTTTGGGGATGTGTGCAGTAATGGCTTTGATCAGTGTGTGAAGCTGTGATGTTGATCAGCGGGACTCGTCTCGCACCTCAGGCCGTCGTTAGCCTCTCCTCTCCACTGTGTGCTAATTGAGCGAGCAGTGTGTGAAGTGTGACCGTGTGTTTTGTCCAGACCACAGAGCACCCGAATCCCGGGAAAAAGTACAGCGCGCGCGGATTTCCTCGACACTGCTACTTACCAGACAACGAGAAAGGCCGGAAGGTGAGTCCAGATCTGCTGTAAATCATGCATCTTTTTTTCATTTGGTTGTTTTATTTAATGCATTACTTTTATTTATTTGTTTACATATGTTTAATCTATTACTGTAGGAAGATAAAGCGACATTTAAAAAAAAAAATTATAATAATAATATTAACATGATGTACACAAAAAATAAAACAAAATAAAAAATTAATTCAAATTAGGCACGATGTTAGAGACATCAAAATAATAATAATAATAATAATAATAATAATAATAACAATCTAAAAATACTACAACTTTAAAATTGCAAAACACAAAAATATGATACATGAATCATACAAATTATATACCAATACTATTTTATATAAATATGGCCTTTAGAAAATACAAAAATTAAAATAATATATAAGAAAGTGTATTAAAAAAACTTGCATTACAATGATTGTGACATGAAAATGAATGAAATATAATAAAAAAAAAAAAAAATCCAACAATACAAATATATGTGTTCTCAAATGATTCATCATGATTAATTAATTCCAAAATAAAAGTTTTTCTTTACATAATATGTCTGTTTGTACTGTTTATTTATTATGCATATATTAAAACACACATACAGTGTATATTTTGAAAGTATAATATCTTATATTTGATATTACATGTAAATATGTTTAATTTATAAACATAACGTATTTTTATTAAATATATACATGCATGTGTTAGTATTTATGTATACAAAATAATGAAAAACCTTTATTTTGGATGCAATTAATTGTTTAAGAGCACTGATACACAAAAAAAAAAAAAAAAAAAAAAAAAAAAAATAAAAATATATATATATATATATATATATATATATATATATATATAAAACTATATTATATTTATATAAAACTATATTTCTTTCAATACTGAAAGGTATTATTAAAAAGTTCTAATTTATATTCTACTCTTATATTCATATAAAATATAAATTGTAATATAATATTCACACACATCATTAAAAATATTGAAATAAATATATAATGAATATATATTTATTAAAATAATAATATAAATGAATAGTACTTGTCTATTAATCATATAATCATATATAATATTTCATGGTTATTAATCACAATTGTTGCTGTCTATCTATTATTGAATGCAGGTTCGTGACGTTTTTTCCGCCTCGTTTCAGGTGTTGAAGTTGCTCATCACGGCGTGGGACCGTCGCCTGATCTTCACCATCGGGACGTCCAGCACCACGGGGGAGACGGACACGGTCGTCTGGAACGAGATCCACCACAAAACAGAGTTCGGCTCCAACCTCACGGGCCACGGCTACCCCGACCCCAACTACCTGGACAACGTGATGAGGGAACTGGCCGCTCAGGGCGTCGGAGAGGACAACCTGAAGGACTGAAGCTCGGCCCGCACGCACACACACACACGCACCTCGAGCCGAGGCGTTCCTGACCGCCGGAGAGACCTTTGACCTCTCCGAGAACCACGGCCCTCGCTGACCTCGAGCGAGAGCCGAGGAGACGTGGAGGATGGAGTGATGAAACCAATACAAATTACTCTAATCTGTTCCTCATTTGCTGTCGAAGCGCTCTTTCTCTCGCGACGCTCTTTTTCAAGGCTACCCAGAATGCATCTGGGCCCAGACCGGTGCATGTGGTAGTTGTATATACACACTCATTAGTGGGGTTGTGTTATATCTAGAGCTGTCAAGTAATTTGAATTTTTAATCTAATTAATAACATGATTACTTATCAGTTTCGGCTAGGAAATGTCCCCCCGGATGATCATTTAAGTGTTGCATAAACTTTACAGATGCGTAGCTTTACAAAGATTCAGTGTTGCGTAAATATTGATAAACGGAATATGAAATGGTTTTTTAAAAAACGAAATGAAATGGTAGGCGGCGGCAAATTTTAACGAGCGAGTCGTTGAATTATTCGTCCAATTGATTTATTCAAGCAGATGATTCGATCTTTATTAATGAGTCATTGATTTATTCAAATGGCTGATTCATTAAGAGATAAAGCTGGAGATTGTCGATTTGATTCAGTCAGTAAAAAAGCAAGTGACTTTTTAAACTGTTTTTTGAGTCACTGAATCATTCAATTCAATCAAACACCTGATTCATTTATGAATAAGACTGATTTATTCAAATGGCTGATTCAGTGAGAAATAAAGCAGCGACTAATGAATGAATCAGCCAATAATGAAGCTAACGACTCTTTAAATGAGCGAGTCACAGAATCATCAGTTCATTCAATTCAATCAAATGAAACTAGCTGCTGTCTTCACGAATGAGTCACTAAATACTCGGTTTATTCGATTCATTCAAACAGCTGATTCTTTCAGAAATTAAAAAAGTGACTGCCTTTATGAATCAGCCACTGAATCACTGACTCACTCGATTTGTTCAAATGGCTCATTCAGTCAGTAACGAAGCCAGTGACCGTTTAAACGATTGAGTCACTGAATCGTCGGCTCACTCAATTCAATCAAACACCTGATTCATTTATGAATAAGACTGATTTATTCAAATGGCTGATTCAGTGAGAAATAAAGCAGCGACTAATGAATGAATCAGCCAATAATGAAGCTAACGACTCTTTAAATGAGCGAGTCACAGAATCATCAGTTCATTCAATTCAATCAAACTCCTGATTCATTATTCGAAAGATTCATTCAAACAGCTGATTCTTTCACGAATGATTAAAAATACTCTTTTATTCGATTTTCAGCTGATTCTTTCAGAAATTAAAAAAGTGACTGCCTTTATGAATCAGCCACTGAATCACTGACTCACTCGATTTGTTCAAATGGCTCATTCAGTCAGTAACGAAGCCAGTGACCGTTTAAACGATTGAGTCACTGAATCGTCGGCTCACTCAATTCAATCAAACGCCTGATTCTTTCAAAAAGCGAATCATTGGCTCACTCGGTTCATTCAAAAACGTGACTAATGAAACATTACTCGGCTGCTTACTGTGCTTAACGCAGAAGAGTCTTTATAAAACTAAATGAAGACCTATTTTACCCATTATTTACTAGAAAGCTATTTCAAAGCTAAATGAACAATCTGTCAATTAGTAGCTGATGATCTCAAAAACGCCAAATATCGTTAATTCCATTTCCTGGTATATCGGCCTGGATAACGTGGAGAAGTTTCCATGTTGATGTTTTTTAAAACCGCATCACTTTCAGACAGTTCTCCTGATGTTTTTGGCCTCCGTATATGTAACCGATTAAAGGAGGAAGCCTGTAGTTGTTGTAGATGGATCCGTAAGCAGATTTTCGGAGCCGTTTTTTGATGTTTGTGCAAGCGCTGCATAAAATATCTGCACTTCAAAACATTCAGCTCTCCGGCTCGTGTGCTACTTTTGAACTTCAGAGTAATTAGTGGAGCTCAGAGCGAACGCTGAGATTTGAGGATCCTTCTGCGTGCGTTTTAACTTTTTAGAATGAATAAGATGAATAGGATGTCTTCTTGAAATATGCAATGATTCATATCCTATCCTGCTTTGTATCTCTTTTGTGTCATTGATCTGAGAGCGCGGCTTTCTGGCTGCAGACGGGGTTTATCTGGGCTGTGTTTGGATCAGAATACTGGCATACTACTTTACTAGAGCGCCGTTTCACGACGCACCTTTTAAATAATTGTCCTTTTGAATTGCATGCGAGCGGCGTCCAGTCGTGATGTCGGTTGAATATGATTGTTGCCCATTTGTAATTAGATTTCGTGCACTGAAGTGTGCATTTAAGGCAGTCGAATGATCCAAAAATGAATCAACATCGTCAAAATTGGCATTTCTAGTTCATTTATTATGCTGGAAATAAAGTTGAGCGTTTTGCAGCGGTTCTCAACCGGGGGTCCAGGGCCTCGAAATGACTTGATTTAAATGATTTAAAATATACTTTAAAAAGACAAAACAAGCATTTAAATAAGCTAAAGCAAAATTAATTAATTAATTAAAAAAAGAGATGATATTTATTTTAACTAAAACTAAAATCAAAAGTAACTAAAATTGTTAATTGGAATTAAAAAAAAATGTACTAAAATAAAAGAAAATGTATTTATTTTTATTTCAGCTATTGCCAAAACAGTATTTCCTATTTTCATTTATTTAACTAAAATTGAAAGTAAAGTAAAAATAAAAACTATGTAGACTGAAATGCGGAAAAAAATAGAAAAATAGAAAAAATATAACAATTAATTATTTATATCATTTATATTATTTATATTCTCTTTCTGGTTCGTTTTGCTCCCATTATCAGGGGCACAAATAATTATATCAATTAACTAAATAACGCTAAATTAGCACTGAACCAGGTTGATTTAAAAAAAAAGTCTGCTTTCTGTCTCTTAAAAAATCGTATATATGAATAGAATCTTAAACCTCCTTAAGCGCTTTTATAACTGATGTATATTTTACTAGCTATGCCAAGATTTAAAATATGCCATCAGGTAGAAATTGAGAGTTCATGCTTCATTTTAATTCCGGTGAATCAGGAAAGATTGGAAAAGTCATGAAAGTACACGGATGAGCACTTCCAGCTCCTGAAACGTCTGCGGCCTTGAAATGTAATTATGGCCTACTTTAATTACGGCTATTTTAGTTTGCATAAATTTAAATGCAACGCAACCGTGGGCCCTTAGAGTCAAAAAGGTCGAGAAACGCCGCTAGAGTGCAATTTACAATATTCCATGCGGTCGCACATTTGATCTAGGAACAGTGGTATGTTCTGCTCTGTTCTGAACACAGCGACAGATAGCAGATAAATCACCACTCGGGCTCCTCTCAAGGTTAAAGCCGTGAGAAACACACGCTCGTCGCGCGCCGCTGTTATCCGTCACGGCCTGGCCGCTGTGTGTTGCTGCTTTCCTTCTGGGTGCGTGAACTGTGATTTATTTCTGCGTGTTTGTGTTTCATCTGTCTCTGAAGGGCCGTTCACGCCGACGCCGTTTTACAGTCATTGGGAAGTATCTGCGCATCCTTGATGCATTGCTTTTTTTTTTTTTTTTTTTTTTTTTTACATAAATTAGTAATTAATCGCATCCAGAATCAATGTTTTCGCTCGACATCAGAAAAGCAGTAAATCTGCATATTAGAATGATTTCTGAAAGATCGCGTGACGCTGGCGAAAAATTCACATCTGATTGAAGGAATAAATTATACTAGACAGCATTTTCACATAGAAAACGGCTATTTTAAATGATAATAATATTTCGCAATTTTACAAATTTTACTGAAATGGTCAACTTATTTCCAAAATATCTTAAAATTTAAAAGTTTACCGTGCATATTTATCATGCATACACACGCGCAGTATATATTTAGAAAATATTGATAAATATGAAATACCTAAATATTTTAAAGGTCTAAAAATAAAATGTTTTTCCTAAATATATGCATGCGTGTGTGTGTATTTATATGCACGTACTAAATATACAGAGAACGCACATTTATCATGTTATATTTTTGCAGGAGCCGTAAATGTTTTTTGTAGCATCCTAAATGTCGCTTTTGATCAATTTAATGTGAATGACTAGGTGAGCTTCTTCCAAAAAAACCCAGAAAACTCTCAAAAAGTGTATTTCATGTCGGTGTGAACCGCTCTTAAGACTCACGGATGATGATGATGATGATGATGATGCTTGAAGAGCGTCTGTACCCATCTTTAGTTACTCTCGTGTCTTGTTATGCTTAGAAGAACTCGATAGAGTACAATATATATAGAGGTCAACATATAAACATACGTTTAAGAGCGTGATATATCTTTGAAGTGTTTAAATTATTTTTCTACTTACACACGACGCACACGTATCTACACACAGACCCGCGCGCGCACACACACACACACACACACACACACGTGTACATATTTGATACATGCTTTTTTTTGTCAAAGCTGACAGTTTGTCAGTAACGTCAGGGACTGTTACCGTGTTCTGAGCGTCTTATATTAGCCGCGCCGTTCAAGCAATGATCGCCGTCGCTGTCGATGATGTCGGGGGGAAGGGTTGGTTTGCGTGACTTTAACTTGCCCACCCAAACGGGTCGTGTACCTTTATATATCTGCAGGGAATATTTCATTTGTCATTCGTTCATATGCTTACCGTCTGATATCACGGCTCCACATCTCGTCTCCTTAGAAATGCTTTTGCGTTGTTTGAGCCTTTACAAGCTGTTTTTTTGGGTTGAATTTCAGTGTAACTTTGAGACTGGGGAATGAAAGCGTTATTTCAGTGTCATGAGCATTTTTATTAATATTTTGAATTGTTATTATATACGATTAAAAGACAGAAAAAAAGAAAGAAAAAAAAAAAATTATATATATATATATATATATATATATATATATATATATATATATATATATATATATATATACGATTAAAAGACAGAAAAAAAGTTTAAAAGATATATATATATATATATATATATATATATATATATATATATATATATATATATATATATATATATAATTTTTAAATTAAAAAAAAAAAACTTTTATTTTTTTCTGTCTTTTAATCGTTAATTAAAATGTTTGTAATTGTTTTGTGTATTTTTGCATATTTTTGTTTATTATTTGTAATTTTTTTAAATGTCTGTATAGTTTCCATTTCATTTATATCAGTTTAATTTAACATTTTGCAAGCATTTTAACCAAATTTAACCTTATTGTTATTATTATTATTGTCTATGTAGTTTTCGGATTTCCAGTTAAACTAAACAAAAATTTTACATTTTGTTTTGGGAGCTAGCTGAAATGAAATGTATATCATTTTAATAAACAAAAATGTTTTTCATTAATGAATACCCCTCAAAAAAACGTGTTTGGTTAATACGCCATCAGTACTATAATGGCTTTTTAGGTTCGATTTTTAAATCATTTTGTCCGAATTTAATGACATTTATTATCACTTTTTTATTTTAATTTTTTTGCAGTTCACTGTAATCATTTTGTAGTGTAAGAAATGAATAATCTATGTAGTTTCTGAATTATAACGCTCAAAAGAATGACACCAGTTATACGAGAATTAATATCATTTTGAATAGTGTTTCGTGACGCTGATTTTCAAAGATTGTTAAAAACCTTTAGACTTTTGTGAAACTTTAGTGGAAGTAAACTGAAAGGCATGTTTGAACCGGGTTTGTACAAGCACTGTAGCTTTAAAGCGTTCGTCTTTCTCATAGTCTGTGTGTACTTTCTGAAAGACACCATGAAAAAGAAAAAGGAAAGTTGAAAATGTCCCGTGAGAGAATTTACCAGAGTTTTAAGAGAGACTTGGGCCGATTATGCAAATACTTTAAGAGACGCAAGTCGTACGTTGTTTTCATCCGAGCAGATGTTGTGTTCTTACCCAGCATGCTTTGTGCGCTCTTTTCAAAGGTGACTAATTAGGCCCCCCTCATTAGTCCTAATTAGATCATTTATCACCTGTCCATATGGTTCATCCCAAAATAACTCATCATTTTTAGCAGTTTGACTTTATGCGCAATATTTCTGCCAGTGGGCTGTTTTCTAGCGAGGCGGAGAATCGTTCTCTCGGCTGCATGTCGATTATGAGCTTTTAGGACATCAGAGATGTTTTCAGGTGAAGGATTGACACGAAACAGTTGTATGGCAAGCTGGATTAACATTGAATCCCCAGATATCGTTATCTTTTGAATTAGTTACTAGTACTTAATCATTAGCTACTAGTGCTAATATCTTTTAAAGGATACTAGTATTCATTCATTAGATGCTATTATCAAAACGTTTTAATGTTTAATCTACTTAATTGTCCTAGTATCTATTTTATTGTATATAGCGTCAATTCCGTTAGGTACTATCTAATACAAACACTACTAGTACCTATTAAATAAATACTAGTACTTCAGTAGTGACTAGTAACTATTCTGTTCTCACATTTCAAATGATTTCTATTCACTTCAACGGGATCAGACGATATCTACTCTGTTCTTTCTTATCTCCTACAGATGTCGCTAGTACATATTTTCATATACTAGTAGTTTTTTATAGGGTACTAGTACTTATTAAACTCTAGTCTGTTAGTACTAAAGTTCTGTACGGTTTCGTGTTATGACTTGTCAGAATGACCTCTGGCAAGCCATTTTAACATTTAGTCCTCAAAACCTACTAATATCTATTTTCATGCTACTAGTACTTACTGTTACCTGATGGAAAATATACTAGTAGCTAAAAAAATATTTATTCATTAGCTACGGTGCTTATTTGTAAGTAACTGTACACTAGTACTCCTTCATTAGATATTAGCACTTGTTTCATAACTATTCTGTTGTTTCTAGTTTTTTTTTTTTCATTAAATCCCATAGGAATCTGTCATTCATATGTTAACTCTTCTGGTCTGTTTAGTCTAGTATATACATATCAATTGTGACTAGTATATATTTATAATTCTTCAGGTACTAGTTCTTATTTTTTAGGTACCTATTACATATATATACTACTACTTATTATTAGATGGTAGTATTAGTTATAATATAAGACTAGTATAATAAGAGCTGTTGCTAGTATTGATTACAAAAGATACTAGTGTCTAATAAAGTATTACTAATACCTAATGAATAGAGACTGGTATCTATTGAAAGGGTACTAGTACATAAACAAACACAATAGTATTTAATAATACTTTAATGAATACTTAATACTAATCTAATACATACTATACACATACTATGCATTAGTATCTAATACATAAGAACTAGTAGCTAATGAAAAAAGTTGCTTAATGGAATAAGTACTAGTAGCAGTGAAATAGATATTAGTATGTTTTACTAGTATAGATACTAGTACTAGTATGTTTTATTTATTTATGATTAATTTAAAACGCTTTGCGTTATAGTTAGTAATATCTAATTGGTGAGTATTTAATAAATAAGAAGCAGTATCAAATGAATAAGAACTAGTATGTTTAAAATAAAAAAGTCCTAGTAACTAAGGAATAAGTACTATTAGCTAATGAAAGAGATACTAGCTAAAAAAGGTACTAGTAGCATGAAAATAGATACGAGTATGTTTTATAGATTAAATGTGAAAACGCTTTATAGTATCTACTTGAGTACCAGTATCTGATGAATAAGATTTAGTACCAAATGAGTAGATACTGGATATCAGGAATAGAAAAAAGTA
>NC_056706.1:1469247-1474247 GCF_018831695.1 Puntigrus tetrazona | reverse complement strand
GAAAATCAGAAAAATAACAAATGAATGCATACATAAATGATTACAATGAAATGTTACTGAAATGAACATTTTATACAATTAATAGGAAATAAGCAATATACAAGATAATAAAAATTATGGGGTTTTTTTCAAAATAAATGTATGCATAAAAAAAAAAAAAATAAATAAATAAAAAAAAATAATAATATATATATATATATATATATATATATATATATATATATATATATATATATATATATATAATCATGTTTTTTCTAACAGGAATGCATGCATAAATAACCAAAATGAAAACGATACAAAAATAAACTAAAATAAACAATATGGAATATTATATTACATTATTTATTCTGACATGTAAGCACGCATAAATGACTGAAATGAAAATGATCCAAAAAATAAATAGAAAGCAAATAACACAGGACATAAATATTATGATTTTTACACCACGAATGCATGCTTCAATGATTAAAAAATAAATAAATAAAAATTCTCCCAGCATTGTAATAAGGAATGCTCAGCTTGAAAGTGGGAGCTTGCCAGGAGGGTTTCCTGGGAGGGCATGCTAGTTGAAGAGAGAGTTGTTCACAGCGTACCTTAGCGAGCAGCAGCAGGGTTCTGCTGGTCCTGGTGTCTGCGTGATGATCTCTCAGCTGGAAGAGTTTGGGCGTCAGGATCGCAGGAGCAAACAGACGCAGGAAGAAAAAGCCGCTGATGGCCAAGTACTTCACATCCTACGAGACGCGAACCGTGAGTAAAACCACCATCATCGTCATCATCACCACCACCACCAGCAGCAGGTCCTCACCTCGTTCTCCGGTTCCGGAAACTGTTCCTCCACGCGTTTGTGGAGCTGTTTGAAGACGACTCTCATCACAGAAGGACACTGAGACACCGAGCTGACGATGGCCTCCATGATGCTGCTGAGATACGTCTGCAGGAGCCCCACGCTGCTCTCCCGGACCTCGGCCTCCGACGCAGAGCCTTTGAACGAGATGCGCCTGCACAGGGATGAGCTTCATGCACTCAGTCAAGTCAGTAAACTTCATCTAGATCCTCCTGACTGCCAGAGGGAACACGCTGGAAGCTCTTTTGAAGAACCTTTGTCATCGGGGTCACACACTTTCGGTGTGATTTTTCCTACTGTGACTGCTTGCAAACTTTCTTCTTCACTATTTCCTTTCATTTAGTGATCAAATACGATGATGTTTTGCAATTATCATCTTTTGTATTATTCGTATTATTTATTGCTACCACTGTTACACTTATTTGTTCATTCGATATTACCCCAAAAACACATTGTATAAAATGCTAATTTAATTTTTCACGGTTTTTTACACATATTTCATAACATAGTTGATCCTCTTTATATAGTAAACAATATACATTCTAATAAAAAGATAATTTTCATGTGCATAAATTAATGCATAAAAAACCAAATATAGAGTGCAAAACCAAAAATGCAATATAGAGTATTTAATTTTACATGACTAAATGAAATTAACGTGATATAAAATAAATGTAAAATAAACAATATAAAATATATTTTTGCGTCAATCATAAATGCATAAATGATTGAAATAAAAATGAGATTTTTTTGTTATGGTTTTAGTAATTTTGTCGTTTTTTTAAATATGTCTGTGTAATTATTTTTATTTCAGTTTTAGTGTTATTTCAGTACATAAAGCTTAATTCAAGTGAGAAATATATATATATATATATATTATATTTATTTTTTTTTTTTTAGCATAGCATAGCTTAGCATAGACCACTGAATCCAATTAGACCAGTAGCATTGTGTTTAAATGACCAAAGAGTTTGGATATTTTTCCTATTTAAAACGCAATATACATAATATTTTTATTTAAATACATCTTTACAGTTTTATACACATTTCAAATGTATTAAATATTTTCTGATTTCATTTTAATTTAAGTTCAATTCATTTTGAATATTTTATTTAGCTGTTTCATGTTTAAACTGGTTTAAATACATCCATATAGTTTTAATAGAAATATTTAAAATAAACATTTTTACTTTCTGCTTTCATTTTAATTTTAAACACGAATATTCGGATGTGCATCGACATAATATTTTACATTGTAAACATTTTTATTGTAATAACATTGCACGTTTTCACTGTATTTTTGATGAAATAAATGCGGTCTTGGTGAGCAGAACATTAAAACATCTCACCGACCCCAAAGCTCTGAAGAAGAGGTGTATGTGACATATTTCAAAAATAAAACCTGCAGACATTTGGTGCTCGGTGACATTTCTCACACACATCTAAAAGCCAAAGTTTGGAGAGTTCACTGCTGTTGCCTGGCAACACGGTCATTTTTCCCGATCATGGCTGTTTCAACTAATGATATACTGCATGAATGAACTACTCGTGTGTGTGTGTGTGTGTGTGTGTGTGTGTTTCTACACACCTGCATCGGTTGAGGTCTATCTTGCATGGATCCAGCTCGACGTATTTCCTTTCCTCAAGATGCGGTTGATGATGGGCTTCAGAACCTGGTGCAGATACAGCATCCCGACGGCCTGAGAAACACACACACGGCGTTCACACACCGAACACACACGAGAGCGCGCCTCCGATGAAGACCTACACACACCTTCATGAACTGCTCCATGGCTTTGGAGGCCAGCGAGTTGGACCGGAAGAGTGTGTTTGGATCTGCTGTTGGGAGAAACAGAAAAAAGACACGTTTCTTCAGAACAAACCAAAACCAGGAACCTGCCTTCGTCTGTCAGCTGTGCGTCTCTTTCACGTCACGGCAAACTGTTTAACGGCAAACATGCTGAAAAAAATCATTATATGAACAATGCGGTATTATAGAATAGGTTAGGGTTTAGGTTTAGGTTTAGGTTTAGGGATTAGGTTTAGGTTTAGGTTTAGGTTAGGTTTAGGATTAGGTTTAGGTTTAGGTTAGGTTAGGTTTAGGTTTAGGTTTAGGGCTAGGGTTTAGGGTTTAGGGTTTAGATTTAGGTTTAAGTTTAGGTTTAGGTTTAGGTTTAGTTTAGGGTTTAGGTTTAGGTTTAAGTTTAGGTTTAGGGCTAGGGTTTAGGTTTAGGGTTTAGGGTTAGGGTTTAGGGTTAGGGTTTAGGTTTAGGTTTAGGTTAGGTTAGGTTAGGGTTTAAGTTTAGGTTTAGGTTAGGGTTAGGGTTAGTTAGGGTTAGGGGTTTAGGTTAGGGTTTAGGTTAGGGTTAGGGGTTAGGTTAGGGTTTAGGTTTAGGGTTAGGTTAGGTTAATGTTAGGGTTTAGGTTTAGGTTTAGGGTTGGTGTTGGTGTTGGTGTTGGTGTTAGTGTTAGGGTTTAAGTTTAGGTTTAGGTTTAGGGTTAGGGTTAGTGTTAGTGTTAGTGTTAGTGTTAGGGTTTATGTTTAGGATTAGGTTTTAGGTTTAGTGTTAGTGTTAGGTTTAGGTTTAGGTTTAGGTTTTAGGTTTAGTATTAGTGTTAGGTTTTAGGTTAGGTTTTTAGGGTTTTAGGTTTAGGGTTAGGTTAGGTTTTAGGTTTAGGTTAGGGTTAGGGTTAGGGTTAGGGTTTAGGGTTTAGGGTTAGGGTTAGGGTTAGGGTTATGTTTTAGGTTTAGGTTTAGGTTTAGGTTTAGGGTTTAGGTTAGGTTATGTTTTAGGGTTAGGGTTAGGGTTAGTATTAGTGTTAGTGTTAGGGTTAGGGTTTAGGTTTAGGGTTTAGGGTTAGGTAACATTTAATAACGTTAATAATATATTAATCATCATCATAATGAAACTATATTTTTATTGCAATACTGATATAATTTTAAGCAGATCTTGTCAGTAGTTTTGTTTTATTTTGGTTTTATTTAGTAATAATAATAATAGCTATTGATACAGTAGGGAATATTTACAGTAGGGAATTATTATTTTGTTTTTATTTACTAAATGTAATATTTTTATCATTTATCATTTATAATAATTTATATTTACGATTTCTTTTTTAAAGTTGCTATTAAATTTGCACTCAGAATTCTATTCAATTGTTCTGCAATGTTCATTATTTATTATCCATAAAACACAAAATATTTTCCCCAATAGGTGCTTTTATCCCACGTACATTGCATTAAAAAGTAAGTAAATTGTTGACAGTATATTCAGTTTTACGGAGTGATAAAAAAAGCCGGAAAAAGCTGACATGACAACAAAATGATTCATATATAGCGTTTAGATTTCTATTCTGGAAATGTAAGAAAATGTAGAAACTTGTAATCCAAACAATCGTTTTAATTAATCAACCAGGGAAAGTAGTGATTCTCTATTAGTATGATGCGCTGTTTTAATTTAATATCGATCATCCTCGTTGCGAACTTGCGCGCCGTTGTCCTCTCTCTCTTTAATCTTGCGTCGCTCGCCGACGAACGTTCCCGTCTTATGCTCGTTCCGTTTCCTTTTGAAGCCGCTTCCTGTGGAGTTGCTATGGAAACGCCGGCACCGTGTTTGTCATCGACGCAAGCACAAAACCCCGGGCCGAGTGTGAAAACCCACGCGCTCGCGCAACACAAAACACCATTAATGACAGAGGAGAAGTTCAGATGACTTGACTCCAGCGAAGGGAACTGTGGGTAAATATAGCTGGACTCAAGTCGTCATGTCGCCTACACACAGAAGATCACACACACACACACACACACACGGGTCGGCGAAGTTACTTCTAATGCCTGGGCCCGGTTTACTTTTGGGGAACAAAAGCAGTCATAAGCAGCAGGTGTATTTATAGCAATACAGAATTAGGGTCAGAATTATCCATTTTTATCATTAATCACTATCCACTAAGATACTGCATACATCTTTTACTGTAAACATATCACGGATTAGTAATACGCATTGCTAAAGACTTCACTGGGAAGATGATTTTTTGTGTTTGTGACCACAGTTCAGCGCTGGCTTCATCTCCTCCCTTATAAAGGCTGTTATTGTGTTGCATTAAAGCTGATAGAAGAAGGCAGAGTTGTGCTCATTGTCTTGCTTTTTCGAAG
>NC_056706.1:1459247-1464247 GCF_018831695.1 Puntigrus tetrazona | reverse complement strand
ATTTTTCAACAGTGAAAGGCTCTTATTTAATAAATGATTCTTATTTTGTTTTGTAATCATAATAATAATGATAATTATTAATCGTATTGATATGTAATACAAAATTTGGGAAACCCTGCAAACAAGCACAACGTATTAAGCCTGTACTGTAAAAATATTATTATTATTATTATTATTTTGCCCTCAAATGCTATTTTTTTACAATTATATTGCTATATTGATTTTATTTTGTAATAGTAATACATATAATAATAACAATAATAGTAATAAAAACGATGATGATGATGATGATTATTGTTGTTGTTATTATTCTATGGTCATATTAATATATAATTACATATTTTGCACAGCAAACGATAAGCATGGGGCTCATTTTATATATATATATATATATATATATATATATATATATATATATATATATATATATATATATATATATATATATATATATATATATATATATATATATATATATATATATATATATATATATATATATATATATATTAAAAGATTTTGGCATTCTTTTCTCCAATATAAGGAGAAGGAGGGAAGTGTACTGTGAATGTTTTGAACATGCAAAAGATGCAAAAGAGAGCTTTAACGGTGTGTGTTGTCTGTTTGGTAGCGTGGATGAAGTCAGAAGATCTCACCGATGTCTCAGCGCTGAGGTTGTTGTAGATGATTCTGGTGAATGGATCAGAGGTCCCGGTAATGTCACGCGGAGCCAGATCCCTGCAACCACACCAACACACACAGATGCACGGACACTCATGACAGAGGAGTGAAATCTGTCTGTTTCTGTTACGCAAGGCGGGTGCTCACCGGGCCTCGATGACGTGGCAGCGCAGGCGGCTTCTCTGAGCTTCTCTGTGCAGCTCCAGAGACAGATGAATCTCCCCCTGAACCTCTTCATCGGGATCCACACGCGTCAGGTTCAGCCAGTTATCTAAACCTGCAGGAATCACTCAGAGCTTCACTTTTTAGAACAAAACACTATTGCATATGTTTAGAAAAGGATGCATACTATTCACTATTTTATATATATATATTTATTTTTGTGCAGTATGCAGTGTTTTTAGTGTAAACCATGCACATATTTAATGTTTGCATTTGCCAGGGTATGCCGTATATAACCAGAATGCACTGCAGATAATGGATCCCACAATGCAATGCAAACCTTTCATTTATTGTTCATGCAGTTTTTAATATTTTTATTCATATTTTTTTTGCAGCTTCACTTAAGTACATCAGCTTAAACTCAATAAAAATAAGAAATGTTGTTTTGACAGTTTACCTTTTTATGTTTTTTTTATTTTATTTTAATGGTTTTAGTTAACCTGGCGTCAATCTTATCTAGACTCGATGTTTCCTATTGATTTAAAAATATTAAATCATTTATACAATTTTTAATATTCAATATTTCTGAGTTGAAAACCGAATCAAGCGCATTTAAAGATTTATCGAAGCACGCTTTTAATGCATTATTTAGATGTATTGCATGGCAAATGCAACGCTTTTGATTCTTCTTTACATTTTTGGCAGCATCGTTAAAGACAGGTGTCAAAAAAAGTAGTGCTATGATTTGCAGTCCGGGCATAGTGCATTGTGGGATACGGTATCTCGTGCGCAGAGTTTAATTCAGCTCTTTCTGCATATTATGCACAAACTGATGCGTATCTGGTGTTTGTAAATGTGCGGAGAGTTTTCCCATGATCCCGTGGGTGAGGGGTGAGTCAGTCCTGACAGGCTGCGGTGAATCATGCAGGGCAAGTGCATGCTGGGAGAACATCGCTCCTACATCACGTATGTGCCCGTAATAACTCACAGCTCACAGGGATTTACTTCAGGGTGAACGGAACCGCTGATTTTAAACACCGCGTTCAGTTTAATACTTGTTTTATAGTTAAAACTCAACATATCCCTCTGATTCTGGCATACAGTGAATGTTCCTGTTGCCATGGTGATCTGGATTATCGTAGTTGACTAAAACTAAAACCATAACAAAAAGAATTTTGTAACTTGAAATAAACATTAACTCAAATAAAAAGGAGAATATATATACATATATATATATATATATATATATATATATACACACACACACTTTTTCGTTGCATTTTAATGTACTAAATTAACTGAAGCTTAACTAAAAATGTCATTTTATACATTTAGTAATAGAAATATTAATGTAAAAGTGATTATAATAAATATATAAATAAATCAAACAAAAGTGTCATAATTATTATATATAAGCCACTATAATAATTGTGGCATAATAGTAATTAAAAACGTAATAAATTTAAAAAAAAAACTACTAAACTGGCATATAAGTGACAATAATAAATTAATAAAGTAGCATAATAGTAATATAAAAGTGATTATAACAGTAAATATAAAGTAATATATATAATAGTAATATATATATATATATATATATATATATATATATATATATATATATATATACATTATTACTGTATATTAATTTCATATTGTATAGAAATAATAATAATAAAAAAATAAAATAACAATTATTATTTTACATAAATATTTTTGTACTCATTTAGTTTTTTTTATTGTTTAAATTTAAATGTAATTTTACAGGTTTACCGTACGTGACGTGTTTCGGTTCCTGTTTTATTTTGTTAAATTTGTTTCCGCACACTCGTTATTCTTCGTTCGCAAGGCGGTTGTTCTTACCTTTGTGTTGAGCGGCAATCACATCTTTGCTCAGGGAGATTTTGCCAATCACGTCATCGTGACTGCGGCGCGAGAAAAACAAGACGAGAGTCAGAAAATCAAACCAGCAACTCACGGAAACACAGACAAGCCGAAACGAACGGAAGAGACAAAGACGAGAAGCACAGAAGCCGTCGTTTGTGTGAATGAGTTATAACCTCGAGACCAATTTAAGCCGAAACAGACAAAAGTCGGCTGTTGGAAGAAATGAAGAAACGGTAATGTCTTCGAGAGTCACTCAAAGGGGCCGTGGGTGAAGCACGCTTTAAGTGATGCCCGCGCATCGCCATGGCAACGGTTGGCGGACATGTCTGATTGCGTCAGAGTTTGTCGTCACACTGTTCAGGCGTTCAACGAGTGCCGATGAAGCACGTCCAGTCGGGTGCAAACACACTCCAATCAACGCTAATCCCACTAATTCCAGCGGCCTGTCTGTGCGGCGCAAACTGGCCTTCATTCATATTTAATATACCTTCTCGTGACATGACAACGTTCTCAAAATATCCTTACAACGTTATATGACGAGCATTCTAAGAATCTTTTTAAAATAGCGTTCTAAACGCGACAGGAAACTGTAATGTTCAAATAACGCATTATTATATTGAAAATAAAGTTGTAAAACGTTGTATAAAACATTTTTACAGCACCATATAGCAACATCAATATACCAATATACACCTATATAGACACTGGAAACTTTTTTTAATATTGCAAATAATTGTTCAAATATATATATATATATATATATATATATATATATATATATATATATATATATATATATATATATATATATATATATATATATATATATATATATATTAATATACATAATTATAATATATATATATATATATATATATATATATATATATATATATATATATATATATATAATTATATTTTGAGTAAAACAAACAAGGACATTTAAGTGTTTTTGTAAATGTTAATCTTCTGGTCACGAGAGGGAAACACATTTTAGTGTTCTTCGAATATTATAAATAAGCTTTCAAATAACTGTATATTTTGCGTAAAAATAAAGTTTGTTTGTAAATGTAAATAATATTAAAGAATGTTATATTTTGGGTAAAAGACGTTTTAAAGGTAAACAAATGTTTTAGTAACGTTTAAATAATGCTATAATCGCAACAAGAAACAGAGAAAGCGTTAACATTGATAAAATAAGAAAAAATAATAATAATTTTGGACGAATTTTAAGAGCATTTAAAAGAATTATGGTCACGTTCATCTCCATCTCTTCTTTCGAAACAGTCTGAAGACATTTGGGCATCGAGGTTACGAGTTTTGGGGTTGAGATTTTGCCTGATAGAGGTTCAAGGGCTTCCTGAAATAGACGTCATCCGAGGAGAGGAGCATATGTTGCTCTAAAACCTTTATATGCGCTTTCAGACTGTGTTTTACCGACGGTGGTTTCTGGAAGTATTCCTGGGCACATTTAGTGATGTCTTTCCAGACTCCTCTGCTGATGTTAGCGCTGTAGATGATGGGATTTGCGAACCTTTACGATCTGAAGTATTCCCCAGCCTTTTACGCTAATCTTTCACAGATTACAGAGCCTCTTTACTTCTGAGAGACTCTAAGACAGCATTTTATGTAACAGACCTGATGTCAATTAATTTAACCGGTTGCTAGATATTCTCCCAGCGGATTTTAATTTTTTGCTCCTTTGCCAGCTTTTTGAAACCTGTAGCGGGCATCGGATTCGAAACGAACTCGTTTGGTGGATAAAAGTGTAAAATTTCTCTGTTTATTTCGATGTTATCTATGCTGTGCAGCTAAATAAGCGTTTTAAATTGTTTTAAATATTAAATATAAAATATTTAAAAATATGAATTCAAACAAGCTCGCTTGGTGCATAAAGTGTACAATTTTTCTATTTAAACATCTTTACGTTATTTACAACAAGAAAACGCAACAAGAAAACGGACATTTTAAATTGTTTTAAATATTAAATATAAAATATTTAAAGTATTATTATGAATTCAAACAAGCTCGTTTGGTGCATAAAAGTGTACAATTTTTCTATTTAAACATCTTTACGTTATTTATGCTCTGCAGCGAACGAAATATGAGTTAACGTTTTATCGCAACAAGAAAACGGACATTTTAAACTGTTTTAAATATTAAATATAAAATATTGAAAGTATTATTACAAATCCGAAACGAACTCGTTTGGTGGATAAAAGTGTAAAATTTCTCTATTTATTTTGATGTTATCTATGCTCTGCAGCAAA
>NC_056706.1:1439247-1444247 GCF_018831695.1 Puntigrus tetrazona | reverse complement strand
TATTTCAGCTCATTGCCAGAGCATCATTTCTCATTTAGTTTATGCTTGCACTGTTGTTTGAAATAAAAAAACTAAATAAAATGCAATAAACTTATTCAACTTTACTATAAATATTATACATTTTTTTGCTCATTACCAAAGCAACATTTAGCTTTTTTTTTAGCTTAATTTAATTAATAAAAATATTAAATTTATTAAAAATATTTAAAAATGTATAAATAATATACATATATATATATATATATATATATATATATATATATATATATATATATATATATATATATATAAAATATTTATTTATTATCAAAAATAATAAAAGTTAAATAGAAAAATAATACGACACACACAAACTAAGAAAATCTAATAAAAATGATGAAAACAGAAAAATAAGAATTTTAAATCAAATAAAAATAAATGAAACACTGACAAAATCGGAGCACAGTTTGAGATCTTCTTTTCTGAAAAGCAAACACATGTGAGATTACAGTAAAGTCCAGTACAGACTTTGATTTGTTGTTTTGTCACGTTTCTGTCAGTGTACTTCAGTTTTTTGTTTTCAGCGTTCTTCATACGTCCGGTGCGCTGCTTCCTGTTCCTCTTTGTGTTGTTCTCGTATCGAAAGCGGTCAGACGTGATATTCGTCGTGGGTTTAAACCTCGGCCTGTCAGAGACCGCTTGAGGGTTTGCTAAATAAAAGTCCATCCGCTGCAGAAAAGCACCCGTGTCAGGTCTTAAAGGTTAGAAGGTCCAGAAACAACCTCAGATCTGTGTGTCACAGTTTTAAAACACTCAGGTGATTCAGGTTTACGTGCACTTGCAGACGCTTGTTTAAAATAAAACAAAAGTTTATTTATCATAAAAAATAGACATGCAAATAAACATGATGTGAAACGAATACGTGAATATTAAAGTCTCCTGTGTTTACAAAGGCTTTTATTTATTTATCATCAAAAATAACATGCTTTTGCATTAATAGAAATATGATAAATGCATGTGAATATAAACAGTATGTTGAATAAAAATGATGCTTTTTTCCCTTTTTATTATCAAAATAGCATGAATATTAAATAATAACAATTGAAAAGGAAAATGTGAATTGATCAACTTTGAGCAAAATCAATTAAAGATACTCTAACTAATATTATTACATTGATAATACACTATGTATTCACTTATTTGTTTGATTTTTATATTTTATAATAATAATAATAATAATAATACAATAAAATAAATGTATTTAATATATAATAAAATAATTATAATTTGATAAAAAAATAGTTATGTATGAATATATTACATGTAGTAGTGTAAGTATAAATTATATAGCATTAAAATATTTAATACTATTATTACCTAAGAGTTATTTTAGTTTTTAAAAGAAGTCTCTCCTGCTCATCAAGGCTGTGTTTCCTTGATTAAAAATATAATAAAAATAGTGAAAATCTGAAATATTATTAGGATTCAGAATAGCTGTTTTCTGTGTGAATATATAGTCAAAGATAATTTATTTCTACGAAGCGCAGCTGATTTTTTTAGCATGATTTCTCCGTGATGTGTTTCTTTAATGGTGCTGTAGTGGAAGGATCTGATCTGCTGCTCCTCAGATCGAACAGGTGCGACGTGAAGAAACACGCGTCACGCCTCCAGAAACGTGTCGTCGGCTCGCCACTAACACACACTCCGTCTGTCACACACCCAACAGGAAGCGGCTGAGCTCCTCACTTCCTGTGTCCGAACACACAGCTGCCTGACCACACAGACTGAGGAGCGTGACGGGGGGGTTCTGTGTGATATATATACTGTGTGTGTGTGTGTGTGTGTGTGTGTGGTGAGTGTGTGTGATTGTGTGTGTGTGTGATTGTGTGTCTGTGTGTCTGTGTGTGTGTCTGTGTGTGTGTCTGTGTGTGTGTGTGTGTGTGTGTGTGTGTGTGTGTCTGTGTGTGTGTCTGTGTGTGTGTCTGTGTGTGTGTCTGTGTGTGTGTCTGTGATTGTGTGTGTGTGTGATTGTGTGTGTGTGTGTGTGAGTGTGAGTGTCTGTGTGAGTGTGTGTGTGTGGTGTGTGTGTGTGGTGTGTGTATTGTGTGTGTGTGTGTGTGTGTGTGAGTGTGTGTGTGTTTGTGTGTGTGTGTGTGTGTGTGTGGTGGAGTGTGTGTGTCTGTGTGTGTGATTGTGTGTGTGTGTGTGTGTGTCTGTGTGTGTGTGTGTGAGTGTCTGTGTGAGTGAGTGTGTGTGTGAGTGTGTGTGTGTGAGTGTGTGTGTGTCTGTGTGTGTCTAATGTGTGTGTGTGTGTGTGTCTGTGGTGAGTGTGTGTCTGTGTGTGTGTCTGTGTGAGTGTGTGAGTGTGTGTGTAGTGTCTGTGTGAGTGTGTGTGTGTGTGTGTGTGATTGTGTGTGTGTGTGTGTGTTTGTGTGTGAGTGTGTGTGTGTGTGTCTGTGTGTGTGTGTGTGTCTGTGTCTGTGTGTGTGTTTGTGTGAGTGTGTCTGTGTCTGTGTGTGTGTGTGTGTGTGTGTGTGTGTGTGTGTGTGTGTGTGTGTGTGTGTGTGTGTGTGTGTGTGTGTGTGTCTGTGTGTGTGTGAGTGTGTCTGTGTGTGTTTGTGTGAGTGTGTGTGTGTCTGTGTCTGTGTCTGTGTGTGTGTGTGTGTGTGTGTGTGTGTGTGTGTGTGTGTGTGTGTGTGTGTGTGTGTGTGTGTGTGTGTGTGTGTGTGTGTGTAGTGTGTGCAGTTGCATTTACAGCGTGTTGTGCCATTAGGGAGGCAGAGCAGAACAACACATGATTTTTAACACTCAGTAAAACACACACACACATTTTTCTTTACATCTGTCATAGAGAGAGAGAGAGAGAGAGAGAGAGAGAGAGGGATGGATGGATGAGGAGAGAGAGAGGACTATATACATCTATATACCCGGACGGTTATGAAGCAGATGATTTAATACTTCATATCTTCCTCTTCTCTGATTATTGTTGTTTCTCAGCAGCTGATTTGGCCCATCAGAGGCTTCTCTTCACATCCATAAAGTAAAGCAATAACAGAAATGAACTTGATGAAGACGGGCGTCAGCATACGTTTAGCTGAGCTCAGTGTGGAGCTGGAAGGACAAATATTTGCCACTCAGTTATTTAAACACACTTATGATCCCGGAGACGTGATAGCCGAGGACGAGGGAGGTTTCACATGAAGCGTCAGATTAGAGCTGAGAGGACGTGAAGGATTTAACCTCGCTCTCGTGTAACGGGTTTCCTTCTGACGCTGCGCTGTTCCCGAAAATAAAACGCTTTTTTGCAATGTTCACAAAAATCATGAAAAGTCATGAAAAGATAAACGATGCAATAATGGGAAATGGTTTCTGCATGCTTAAATGCGTGAACAAGTAGCGTGGAAACGTAGAACAAAATATGACAAAAAGGAGAAAAAAACTGTTCGCACAAGTTAATAATATACCACTCCATTTTGTGTATATATATATATATATATATATATATATATATATATATATACATATACATATACATATATATATCAGTGATGTTGCCAAAATCAATAATTTTTAACAAATAAAAAAAGTTATGTTGTTCGACAAAATAAATAAATAAATACATGCAGACAGACAGAAATGCATGCATACATAAACACATCAGTACATGAACAAATACACATAAAATATAGCAATATTAATTCAAAAACTAAGATTCAGATAGATAATAATAATATAGCATACTGAGAAAAATGCATTAGCAATATTATATTATATATATTTTACATAATTTTTATATATATTTGACATAAATATATATGTGCATTATTATGTATATTATTATATGTATAAATAGTACAATTCTAAACCAAAATGCGTTTTTGAACTTTTTTGATCCACTTCAATATTTTTTAAGTACATTCATATTTATATACTGTAAACATATATTTACTATATAAACACAACATATTTTTCTTAAATATACACATGCATGTGTGCGTATTTATATATGCATAATAATAATAAACAGTATGAACATTTAAAAGTTTTTTTATTTTAATTTATTTTTAAAAAAATTTTAATATTATATCATATATGAATATTTGGATGTAAGTCTTGATTTCTTCAAAATAACTGATAAATCATTCACATAAAATATGCATATGTCAATTTGATTTAATGCAATTGATTTAATTTTAAACAGAGAGCATTTTAATATACTAAAACCTTTTCATGGAGCAAAAAAAGCTCTTTTTTATTCATTTATGTATTTTGTCTCGTGATTTGTTCGCATTCACAGCGGTATAAGAAAGCAAGTTATTGTTAGGAGAAATTAAAAAGGGAAAAAAAAGCAAAACAAAGAGGCAAAGGAAAGCAGTTCAATTTTTTTTTTGACTATTTTAACACAAAGGACGCCGCTTTGGACGAAAACAAAGCGCGACTCGAACAAGGCTGTCATTTTTCCGCCAAGCTGATTTCTGAAGAGCGGTTGCAGGTCGCTCCGAACGAGTCTGGCAGGCTTTTATTTGCCGGCTGGCGATTGGACAGGCCATGCCGAGAGGCTCGAGCTGGGCCCGGGCCTGCTTCGCGGCACCTTTGCCTACAAAAAAAAAGAAGCCCATTCAGACCGCATCCCGCAAAAAGTGCTGGAATTAAAGCAGTGTGGAGACGGGGCTCTCTATCTGAATCAATCCACGATCTGATGCTTGAGACGCCTCTGCAGCTCTCTGTTGAATCCAGAGGTCAGCTCCGGTCCGTGGATAAGTCCCATATCGTATCTGCCCAAGGACTCGGCAGTGACCTTCACAGACACGCGCGCGCGGCGGATGTTTGTTTTGTCAGACAATAGATTTCTGACAGCCGTCGGTTGTGTTGAAATCGGTTTAGTCTATAGGTGCGATGGTAGAATAAGGCATTGATAATCGACTGATGCTGGAGTAATATGAACATGTGAGCAGCTAGTAGGTGCGTATTAATTTAATACTGCTTATATACACACTGCCCTCCACTAATGTGGAGGCACT
>NC_056706.1:1416747-1429247 GCF_018831695.1 Puntigrus tetrazona | reverse complement strand
TCTGCACAGTGAAATACAGAGGAAGAAGAACTAGTTTATCATTAGTTTATCACATTAGCATGGTTAAACTGGATCATCAATGGGATTAGATGCATATTTAATTTTTGCATTTCACTGTTTAAATACATTTTGATGAATGCTAAATCTGTTTTTATGAAACTGAGATGAATTAACGCACAGTTACGTCCTGATTTCGGTCAATAAATTGGAAAACAGAATTATCTAGCCTTACTTATTTTTTGGAAAAAAATATCATGATTGTTGTTTTAAAGGTTGCGCGATTTGACATTGTATTTTGTAAAACCCACTGCGTACATCATGTGATGCGTTCACATCACCCATGCGATTCAGACTGATACGCAAATTCAAGACACGGGGCAGAAAAATCTACATATTTATATAATTTCCATATAGCTTAGTTAATCAGTTTTCACACGAAGAAGCGTTGTTGCTTTGCAATTTTTCCGCGACAGTTCATCAAGCGAAAAGATAATTAAGCCACAATATTTGCTTTCTTTGCAAAATCTCGACAACAAAAATAATAAACCACAGAACTGTTTTACGTCTCCGGCGGCGATTCGTTTCTGAGCGAATCAACCATTTAAATGATTCGGTTCACTTAGGATGACTCACTTATTATTTACAGCAACTTACCACCTACTGGCGCTTTTAATTTCGCGTTCAGAGTATTTTTTTATTAAATATACTTAAAAATATACATTTTCTTGTAAATTAGAAAGTAATGCGTTACTTTACTAGTTACTAAGCGATCTGATGGCTTGTAATTTAAATAAATGCACGCAAATTAGGTTTTTGTTTACATAATATACCCGTGTATGCGCTTTTTTAATATGTAATCCGTAACCAGTAACAGATCCGGTTTTGAGTGAAGAAGATAGATCGTGCGTTTCTTAACGGAATCATTGTGGAATGATTTGCTTTTGTTATGTAATATTTTGCATTTGTGAAGCTGCTTTGGAACAATAGCCATTGTAAAAAGCGCTATACAAATAAACTTGAATTGAAAACTTGAATTAGCGTCAAGCGCCGGCGGAAATATGATTTCAGCCAAGCGAGCTCCGCCCACCTTGGAGTCAGCGCGGATCGGAAACAAACAGCGTTTGCAGATGGAAGGCCGCCTCGATTGACCACAGGCGCCACCGTACTCCCCACAGATCCGTCCTGAAATAGTTATCACCGATGACACCCAGCGTAATTACTAATTACGCGCCTCAGCAAGCGCGCTTCTCGCTCTCCGCCGCTTCTCTTCTGTTTTTCCGAAGCCAAATCTTCGGAGTTATTTACTTCTCCCTTTAGGATTCCGATGTCATTTGGAAATGAGAGCGTCTGTAATTTCCCTCAATGTAAAACACTCTCCCACTTCTCCAGAGAATTCAATCTCAGTATTTGATAAACGTGGGAAGGCCGCGCGCTTTGGAAACACGAACTCGTCGCAGCTGCTGGGAGAAAGCGTCGCGGAGTTGGCAGGATCGCGATCGTAATTTTGGGCGCGTTGAAAGAAATCGATGTATTTCATTGTATGTGGGAATCACGAGAGCATGAAGTGATTTTTATGATTTATGGAGCAAGAAAATGAATGGAAAAAATGAGCACGTGCAGGAGGTTTTGCATGCGAGGATTTATTTAAATGAAGCTGGTAAGGTTAATTATGTTCTGTAATTGCTAATAACTGATAAACAAGAACAGCCTGATCATTTGCGGATTGCACTCATTAAATAAGAAATACTTCAAAATATAATACTGACTAATTTGCATTTCGTCCTGTGAAATCTCTGAAACTTTCCATTTAATATGCTGATACTGTAATTAGCATTAAATTGAGCTGAAAAGTGGTATTGTCCTCCCTTAAAAGGGAAGAAAACATTATCAAATATTTTACAAGGACATTTCAAAGGTGAATATGTGCCTTTTATTGATTGGGCTTTTTATTTGGAGTTATTTGGATTTATTTATGAATTAATTTATCACACCATTTAAATACACAAATTTTGAGGTCAGTAAGTTTTGTTTTTTTGTTGTAATTATTATCATTACGTTTATTCGGCTATCTAGTGAAGACAGTTATGTCACAAAAAATTCAGTTTCAAATAAACGCTGTTTTTCTGCCCTTTCTATTCATCGGTTTTCCACAAAAAATACGTGCAGCACAACTGTTTTCAACATTTATGATAATCAGAAATGTTTCTCGAGCAGTATATAAGTATATTATTATGATTTCTGAAGGATCATGTGACTAGAGTAATGATGTTGGAAATAAATTACACTTTAACGCATCTTCACACAGAAAGCGGTTGTTTGGAATTGTAATAATATCTCTGTTTTTACTGTATTTTTCTAAAACAAATGCAGCCGTGAAGAAACTATACAAAACATTAACATAGTGTTCATTAGTTCTCGTGAAGCGCTAAAAAAGTCAAGGTAAGGCGCTTCCAAACGCTGTTTACTTGACTTTTTCATTAACTGCTTTATGAATATTCAGTAATTGAGATCCCGAAGTTTATCTCAACAATTACTTTGACGATGACTTTTATAATTGTCTTAATATTCAAGATATTAATATCTTAATATCTCCCACGTTGCCAGGTTGAAGCGGCGCATAATTAGATTCATAATGAAAGTGAAAATGCCACTGGTTAATTAAGCACAAAGGGACGCGATAAAGGTAACATGTATCCGTAAACAAACGCAGTCGTGATAAATGCTTCACTGTTGATTAATCTGCTGGAAAATGACTTCAAGATGCAGATCTCAGAAAGGTCGGCGTAAATATTACACACTTATTAACTCGAAAGTCATGTCCAATCCCATTAGGGCTGAAAGTAAAGCCTATTGATTGTTTTGGTGTTTAAAGCATTTTATACATGAATTTAATAAGACAGTGAGGTGACGTTGCAACTTCGTACATTACTGTCACTAATTTAATGCATCATTAAAAAATAAAAATCTGAATATTTTTCCTAGTAGCCACAGAGCACGCTAAACACCTTAGCAACTCCCTAGAAACGGCTCTGAACGCTTTAAGATCTTCTTAGTGCATTATCTCCTGAGCAACTCACTACCAGCAACTCCAAACTCCTAGCAACCTTGCTCCAGCAAATCCCTAGCAACTACTCTCAGTAAATGATCACCTTAGCAACACCCTTCCAACAACTCCAAACATCATAGCAACTACTCTGAGTAACTGAGCAGCTGAACATCTGAGCAAGTCTATAGAAACAGCTCATAGCACAGTAGAAACTCTAAACACCATAGCAACTCCCTAGCAACTACTCTGCAAGAACTGAGCGAAAGATCACCTGAGCAACTCCCCACCGACAACTTCGAACGCCATGAGAACTCTCTAGCGCATATTTTGAATAACTAAGCAACTAAACATCTGAGCAACTCCTAGAAACACCGTAGCAAACTCTCTAGCAGCTCGAATTATCGAGCAACTCTGAACAACTGAACGTCCTAAGCGACTCCTGGCAACCACTTCAAACACCATAGCAACTCCGACATTCAACGTTCCCAACGCTTTAGCACCTCCAGCAACTCCCTAGCAACCAGTCTGAACAGCAGAGCGGTTGCTCCGTAGCAACCGTTCCAAACACCGCCTAGCGACTCCCCAGCAACGCATCCATAAACTAACGCGGCCGTGTGATAAACAAGCTTCCCTTTTGATGGATCTGCTGGAAAATGACTTCAAGCTGCAGATCTCAGAAAGGTTAGCATTCGCGGGTATGAGGCGTGACATTCACACGGCTCTCCAATCCCATTTTGTGCTGCAAAGCAAAAACCTGCATTGATTATTTTGGCGTTTGAAGGCGTCTTGCAGCGCATTTAATATCACAACTGGGGTTTGCTTTACAGATCACGTTGTAATCTTTAACTTTTCGACACATCTGGAAGAGGACGAATGCCTCGGTGCTGTGTTTAAGGGAAGTCTGGATGTGTTTATGCTGGGTGTGTTTGCTATTATCTTTACGCTTGGTTTCAGTCAGTCTGCAGGCGTCACGGGTGGGTCATTCTCAGGGTCAAAGTTCGGCGGCGAGCGAACTTGTCGCGGTGGCAGAGAGAGGGTGAAGACGAGGTCTTCTCCGTGGTTGGTTCTTCTGAGCCGTGTGCCGACAGGCGGCTGGTCTCGGGGTTTGCGTGGATGTGTCTGGCAGATGTTGTGCTCTTCTGGGGCAGCCGGGTTCTTCCTCCCTCCCGGGTCGTCCGCTGTGACCCGTGACGCTCCTCCTGGACCACCGTCATGCAGACAGGGTTGCATTATGGATGAGGTATGCGATAGTTTAAAGGGATAGCTCACCCCAAAATGAAGATTTGCTGCTGGTTTAACTCATCCGCATTACAATAAACGCTTTGAATCCTGAATCGTTGAATCAAACTATCACTCGACTATCACTGAATCTCACTATCAGACGCCTGACAGCCAGTCCAACTCAAAATGAGCCAAAATAGGAGCCTATCTGATCCTATGAGGAACTTATTGAGCACTTCAGCTCCTGAGGAAACGGGTCGACTCGGACCGACTGATGCTGATATGAGCATGCGTGAACCTAGAAATGCACTTTTAATGGTTTCTCATTGTTCATGTAAAAGGTGATTCGTTTATTCACTTTTCAAGTATCACATCATTATGAGTGCGCTTTATTAATTTAATTGCATATACGTTACCTCACTGAGACGCGATCGTGTTCACGAACCAGTGAACTGAACCGTTCATTAAAGCGAACTGTCTGAAAGAACCAGTTCACGGGAAAAGAATCAGATTGCCTCATTTGCCCGAGACTCTCGGTTAGGAGTGAATAATGCACTAAATAATGTTTATTTTCTTGCACAGACCGATCGTTTCGCTTCATAAGACTTCACACGGTATGCTTTTTTTGCTCAAAACTCTCAAAAGCTACAAATCCTTTCCACCGTTCTTCTGAAGAAAGAAAAGTTGCAATTGTAAATTAACAGCTGATTTTAATTTTGGGGGTGAACTATCCCTTTAATGCAGCTTCTTTGGTAGCGTCGCGCATTTCCATTCGAATCTGAAGGCGACTGAAAATGTATCTGCAGACTCTCTTTGTCTTTCCCGTGACAGTTTTGTTCAGTTTTTGTTGGGAAGGAGTTTTGGTTTGATAAGAATTGATGGGTTTGTCTTTGTGCAGCGGTTACGTTCCTGCGTGTTGATCTATGATCGCTTGATAAAACCGTCACACTGAGTTCTGTTCAATAAGAGAGATACCGAAAAACACAAGCGAATCATTTAGAGGATTCCTGTCACAGAAATGGATGAGATGCTGAAAATCATTAGGTTCGCTTGCCAAAGTACTGTTATGTTTCTGTTATATGACTATTTATCTACACCGCCGCTGGAAAGTTTGAGCTCGGTTTATTGTTTTAACGTTCTAGATGTCTGCTCGGCGGCTCTGGGTGCGTTTGTTAAAAAATACAGCGAAATTGCGAAATACGATTAATAGCTGTTTATATGTAAATGCAATTTATTCCATCCGTCGTTACTCCAGTGTCACGTGATCCATCAGAAATCTAATTGCGGATTATCATCAATGTTGAAACCAGTTAATCTTCGTCAGGCCGAGCTCGCAGGCTTCCCTCAAGTTTGAAACGGAGCTTTTCGGTGCGTTTCGGGACGTGATTGTGGCACTTTGTCAGTCGCTTCTCAGATTAGCAAACCCCAGATCATCCTAACACGCGTCCCTGACACCGATGACTTGAATATGCACGATGAGCTTGATGAAACTTCCCGGCGCGCCTTAGCAATGAAATCAGGAAGGTTGGATTAAACCGCATTAAAATATGCATATTCCTCTCGTCATTACGGCAGCCCGATGTTGGTGTTTGCTCATGAGGATTAGATCGAGTCCGATCATTATATGTGCGGCTCAATAATGCATGAGCAGCGGAAGCGCCGTGACGTATTAAAGCCGTCGTTACGTGCATGTCTTTGCAGGAGCAAGTCGCGGCCTACGCCAAAACTCATTGTGAATTATTTAACGCTGCTCGTTATTGCAAAGCCCGCAAATCTTCGAGGCGCAGCTTTAAAATAAAAAAAGGCGACAGTAGCCATTATCCTATTTGCACAGCTGCAGGGAGGCGTGCGTTATAGCTGCGCGTTCGTTTTGCTCTTTCGTCGGGCTGCTCGAACCGTCAGACCTCTTTGCGCCCTGGATTTGTGGTGTCGGATGGAGAAGAATCATTGCGCCTCATCGTGAGCAGAAACCACCTCCGCATAAGTGGGATTGGCTCTTTATTTTCCCACGCGGATAGGGCCTGCTCTAAGAAAACCGAGGCTGTTCAGGTGGGAAGGAAGGGAGATCCGTCTTGGGAAGGCCTTGGCAGATCCTCCCGATCGGACGGAGGCGCATTCGGTTCCCGTGCAGCGACTGAACGCCTTCCAGCGTTTGCAGACGTTGATGGATGAGAGCGTAACGACGTGCCGACGGACGGACCGCATCTACGAGAGAAAAAGCGAGAACGCGGCAATTAATCTCGAGGCTGGAAGGCTCGGGAAGCGGTTGGAGCCGTGTTGCGGGGCGTCTGAAACGCATAAACGTTTGGTTTCGGTTTACAGTCGAGGTTCTTTCTCCCGCGCTTCCGCTCGTCTGCGAGAGCAGTTTGCACCAGTTTTTGTTTTGTTTGAGGGCTTGCAGGATTGCAGTTCCGCTCGGTTTCTGCTTTTTATCAAGGACTTGGTTTTATGGCCCAATTTAGTAAGGTTTATGCATGAAGCGTGTCAAGATACTATACGTTCTCGAAAACTAGATTTAATATTAAATGCAGAGCGCTTTCTTGGAGTAAACGTAAGTAGGCCTGTCAAACACTGCATTATTACAAACATTTAAGCGTAATGAATAAGAACAGGATTTTCTTGCTTTGCTGTGAACTGATTCTATATTTCTATTTTTAACTGAAGCTGGTTAGTTTAACAGTATAGCTATTTAAAGAGACATTTATATAATGCATAATGAATGCAAAGGTTTTGTTGGAGAAGTATTAATCAAAGCTTTTTGTCCTTTGTACAAAAATACAGCAAAAAGGTGAAATATTATTACAGTTTTAAATGATCTGTTAAAACGTAATTGATTGATTTGATTAAAACTGAATTTTCAACATCATTCATGATTCTTTAGAAATCGTTCTGATATGCTGATTTGCGCTTTAATAAAATCAAACAATTAATTGTGATACATTGCATCCAAAATAAAAGCTTTTGTTTACATAATAATATATGTGTGTACTGTGTACATGTATATATTTAAGAAAATATGTTATGTTTTTATAGTAATTATATTTATATTTACATATATATACATATATATATATATATATATATATATATATATATATATATATATATATATATATATATATATATATATATATATATATATAACCATAATATGAATATAAAATTTGCATGTAAATACATGCAAATATATTTATGCATTATATATATATATATGCTGTCAATATATATATATATATATATATATATATATATATATATATATATATATTTCAATATGCATGTTTATATTCATACATACATGATAAACATCATGTACACAATTTTAAACCTTAATTTTGGATGCAATTAATCGTGTTTAATCATTGAAAGCACAAAAAAACATTTCTGATTATTACCAATGTTGAATACGGTTCTTATTTTGTGTAAACCATGATACTTTTTTTTTTTTTTTTTGCAGGCCTTTGATGAATAGAAAGTTCAAGTATTTCGTAACATTATGAGAGAGCTTAGGCTAAGGCAAGATCAGGCAATAGTCCAGTTTAGGACATTTAAGTCATTTTATAAAACATTACTGCTTTGCATCTCGAGACAAAACAAAAGCGTTGGTATATTTTAAGATCGGTTGTCTTCACCGTCGCTGCTGGTCAATTTAATGCATACTTTATTGATAAAACGTCTCTGGGCCGTGACCTTAATTATGACCCTCGGGCGGTAGAATATATCGCTCCATCGAGGCTCTTATCATCTGAAACAAAACAGAAAGGTCTTGATGAGCTCCCGGTTGATTTACTCGATCCTGACAGTAAATAGCAGATCTGTAATGTATGTGTGTGTGCAGAGGCTCTGGCAGACTCATGAATCACGCCCGGCTTGATTCGGGTGTAATGACGGTAGCGGCAGAGAGCGAGTCTGACAGAGATGGAAACGCTGAACCTTATTTACACCGGCGCGCACGAATCATTAAAGCGTTCACCGATTCGTCTCTGAGCTATCGCATGAATCATTCCTTTTGACTCGGATCGCGAACTCTGATCGGGAGATGATTCACGCGAGCGAGCGGGGCTGCGTCGCTGCCATCGCCGCTGTATTTCTATTGCATTCACTTCCGTTTGGAACTAATTACGACGTCACAGATGGCCTGGAATGGTTTTCCAGAATCTGCTGTGATGCGTTAGCCAGCGTACAGTTTAATGCGTTATTGTTTTCTTTGGGCTGCAAACAGAAGTGTGATGTTTGAAGAACGCGCTGCTGTCATTAAAGCAAGAGAGACATAAAAAAATGCATTGTTATGCTAATAATATAGCTTTAATGAAAAAGAAAACATTAGAAGAACGTCCGTTTGATGCGGAGAGCCAAATAAATGCAAACAGATCTCAGCTGAGCAGGAAACGTTCTTAGAATGTTATAACAAACGTTCTTTCAGTGGCGTTAATAGAGCGTTCATTTAATGTTTTGGATTTTTAAGGCTATGCAAAAAAAAAAAAGCAAAAACAAAGGACAATTTGTTTATTTTTTTTACGTTAACATTCAGAAAGCTACCATTACCATAATGTTTGCAAAAAAATTAATAATTTTTAAAAACACCGAATAAAATGTAATTCTTGCATTCTTGTAGTAATTTAAAAGAGAGTCAAATGGTCCTTAATAATGTTTTTGCTCACAATCAAAGAAAACAAAAGGTTTTTAAACGTTGCAATATGTTTAAAAATGTTTGGAGATTTTGTGTTTGTGCAAAAGTCAGATGTTTGATATTTGCAAAATTTTTAAATAAAATTTTTCATTAATATTTGCATAATCTAAAAAAAAAAAAAAAAATCAGCTTTATTTGGAAGGCCGTCTAGCATTTTTAAATGTTGCAACACATTTCAGAACTTTCAAAAACATTTAACATATCAATTTCATAATGTTTTCAAAAATGTACATTTTATATTGTTTAATTTTATATTGTATCATAAAATTGAGATTTATACATCATTCTAAAGCTAATCTGAATGAATCGTCTTTCCATTGATGTCTGATCTATTACGATCGGACGATATTTGCCTGAATGCAACTATTTGAAGATCTAGAATTAAAAAAAAAAATCTAAATATTGAGAAAATCACCTTTAACGTTAAGTTCTTAGCAATGCATGTTACTAATCAAAGATAAAGTTACATTAGGAAATTCACAAAATATCTCAAAACACGAATTTTACTAAATATCCTAATTATTTGGCGTAAAAAAAAAAAAAATCAATAATTTTCTCCCCAATGATGTATGTGTCTATTGCTATAAGTATACCCAAGTTTTTGCGTTCCAGCTTGGAAAAGTGTTTTGCATTGCTTTAAACACGGATGCTTACGACCATTTGGAGGACGTTAAGTAAATAACTTTCGTTTGCAAATGTTTCTATAGAATAATCGTTTGTCGTCCGGTGATCCTCCGGTCCGCGCCGCCGGCCTCTCGTCCCCTCACCTCGCTCTCGAGGCCCGACATTACGGAGAGATGAGCCGTTCTTGCTCTCCCTCGTCTCTCAGAAAGAGGCCAATCTCAGCGAGGTAAGATGAAGAGCGGCGTCGGCGCTGCCGGAGTCAATTGAAGCGGTGTACTTACCTTGTGGTGCAGGAAAAATGAACTACCGCCGCTCGTCTGGGGACGTGAAGGACTCGAGTTAATGGGAGACTTGGCTCTCGGTCCACATAGTGATGCGGCTTCTGTGACAATGTTGTTTTCAGTGAAATGTATGACATTATAAAGATGAGGGAGTTGGATGGAGATATTGAGTCTGGCCAGGTCGCTCTCAGACATCTCTCTCTCTCTCTCTCTCTCGAGACGATGGCTGATGATGATTTCTGTGACATTTGGCTGTAACATTAAAGTGCCTACGCTGAAGCGGATCCAGCGCAGGCCGCTCGGCCAAATTCCATTTGTTCAGAGAGAATGACAGTCATTCCCGGCAGACTGGCTGGCTCGGCGTGGACTCGGGTTAGAGAGACTGACAGGAGCGCTTCCAAAAAAGCGATTTCGGCCCCTCCGCCTCGATGGAGCTATCAGAAACGTCAAGGCGCACCGGCTCCGCTGGGAGGCCATTAGCAAAAAAAAAAAAAAACAGAAGCGTTTAAATGATTTTGGTCACGGGCGCTGCAGGCGCTCTCAGCGCGCGTCGAGAAGTCTGGGAGAGATCTTGCTTTGCGCCCGGCCCCTTCGCGCTCGAAATGACGCGTCGTTATGCTTCTCGACCGTGTACTGTGATGATATCAGGCATCTTTAAATGCTTTGATGCTGGACGTGATGATGCTTCAAACAGCTAAGTCACTATTCTATGCTGGCAAAAAATTATTAAAATTAATTTAAAAATAAAACAAATGTGTGTGTATTTATATATATATATATATATATATATATATATATATATATATATATATATATATATATATATATAATAAATTAATAAATAAATAAAAATAATATTTATATATAAAAATATATTTTAAATGCTCGTTTTACAGTATCTATTACTCTGTCTGTTTCAGAGGCTTATAAAGCTTTTAAACACTTCCAGATAACAGACAGATATTATATGAAGTTCTATGAATTCCAGTTCACTTTAATTCTACATAACTTTAAATTCAAATTGCAATTTGGCATCCAGTTGATGACGTCTCAGTTTGATTCTGAATAGTGATATAAATGCTTTGTGTTGATTGTGAATAGTGTGAAATGTGTGCTGTGTGTGTGCGTGTGTGTGTGTGTGTGTGTGTGTGTGTGTGTGTGTGTGTGTGTGTGCGCATGTGCTGGTTTTTGTAGTTTATGGGTATTAAATGACATGGGTATGACAGAGGTATTATGCTTAAAAACATATTAAATGTGCTTATCATACGCTTTCGTTCCTTTTAAATGTCCCACAAGGACAGGAATACCAGTAAATTTTGACATTTTTAGGCCAAGCTTATAAGACATACAGAATTAAATTCTTTGAAAATCTAAAATTGCCAATAGCTTCCTGTAAAGGGGTAGGTTTAGGTGTAGTACAATAACACATGCTCACAGTCTGTACTGCATAAAAAGCAGTTACCCTGCCTATGGAGAGACCTCATAAGTGTGTGTGTGTGTGTGTGTGTGTGTGTGTGTGTGTGTGTGTGTGTGTGTGTGTGTGTGTGTGTGTGTGTGTGTGTGACACCCAATCAGACGTCCACAGCACATGTGTCTCGTTGAGGTAGATATTGTGGCTGCTGAAGGCTAAACAGGATATCTTTATACTACCGTCTCTTCTTCCTGGAGCCGATAGTGGACGTCAATCACGAACTCCCACCAACCAAACCCCGTGAGCCGCACATGTCACCGGGGCCATTCAGAGCCCGGCTCTTGTGGCTTTTCTTATCTCTGCAGTCCGGTGAAGAATCACCTTTCATTCGTCCTGGGTTTTCTTTCTCCCGAATGCAGCGGGCGGCGTCACGGTTTCTGCTCGGCGACGGCGACACGATCCAACGCGCGCATCGCGCGTGTTGCGTGGCTGGAGAAATGGCAATAAATGAAATTAAGTTTGACCGCAGCGCCGCGCGATCGGTCTTCATTCGGTTACCAGATACGAGTTTTCTTGGTTCTCCTGAGTGAAATCTCCATGATGATGATGATGATGATGATGATGATGATGATGATGCAGGACTCTCCCAAACATCTGCGTCATCTCCAGCGATGGATATCGCGGGATCAGATATCCTACAGGCCCATTTGCCGAAGAAGCCCGAACATCGCGTTCTTAATTTCCTAAATCCTTCCTCGTGATAAATGTGGGTCATATTCCTGGCGTTTTCACGTCCTCTCTGGGCGCATAAACTAGATTTCAGGCGGAAACCCGATGCTGGACTCTGAGGAACCCGATAGGAAATTCTCCAGGATATTGATGAGTTGAATGGGATGCTCGCAGCTGAAGGCATCAGTCCTGATTACAGGCTCCAGGACTCTCATTACGGCTCGTGTGAACGGATGCTGGAGGCTGCGGCCATTAATCCCGCTGCATTCGGAAATGGTGCTTTCTTTTTTTTTCTAAATGGCTCTCCCAAAGTTGCTTGTCCATAACTGAAACATCTCAAAGCAGTTCAGAAAAGACAACAGCAATGACCTCTTCAGCCACAGATGTCTGTGGGTAGATGTGTTCATATAAAGCTACGGTAGCCAACATATCCATAAAGAGAGATCTATTTAAGCTTGCTCATTGGATAATAATGCACAAAAGCGTAATATGTGAAGT
>NC_056706.1:1406747-1411747 GCF_018831695.1 Puntigrus tetrazona | reverse complement strand
CAAGGTACCCGATCGATTGAGGATTATACTCAGAGATTTTGGACATGGCCACCTCTCTGACATACCCCGACTGTTTATTGATTGGAGTTGTATCATGAGGAGTACATCAGCGCTCAAATCTAAACTTGTTCGTGAGGTCCGCATTAGATCACTTGCTCAGTTTATTGAGTTGAGGTTTAGTGACTGTGGGGGTCAGCTTTCACGTTAGGTGTTGAGGAGGAAAAGGACACGCATCAAATCCAGTAATGCTGCCTTTCCGAGCAGCTGCCCAAGATAGCCGCCTTCTTCCGAGAGCATGCCCAAGATGGCCGCCTTCTTCCAGACCGCTGCCCAAGATGGCCGCCTTCTTCCCAGAGCCGCTGCCCAAGATGGCGCTCCCCAGAGCAGCTGCCCAAGATGGCGCCATCCCCTTCCCAGAGCCGCCTGCGGCGCCGCCCAAGATGGCGCCGCCTGCCCCAGCGCCGCTTCCCAAGATGGCCGCCCGCCTGCCAGCGCCGCTTCCCAAGATGGCTGCCTGCCTGGCGCCGGCTCCCAAGATGGCTGCCGCCTGCCTGAGCGCTTCCCAAGATGGCTGCCGCCTGCCGAGCCGCTTCCCCAAGATGGCTGCCGCCACCCTGAAACCTTCCCAAGATGGCTGCCGCTGCCCAAGATGGCTGCCGCCTGCCCAGAGCCGCTTCCCAAGATGGCTGCCGCCTGCCCAGAGCCGCTTCCCAAGATGGCTGCCGCCTGCCCCAGGCCAGCTTCCCAAGATGGCTGCCGCCTGCCCAGAGCCGCTTCCCAAGATGGCTGCCGCCTGCCCAGAGCCGCTTCCCAAGATGGCTGCCGCCTGCCCCAGGCACGCTTCCCAAGATGGCTGCCGCCTGCCAGAGCCGCTTCCCAAGATGGCTGCCGCCTGCCCAGAGCAGCTTCCCAAGATGGCTGCCGCCTGCTGAGCAGAGCCGCTTCCCAAGATGGCTGCCGCCTGCCCAGAGCGCTTCCAAGATGGCTGCCGCCTGCCCAGAACCGCTTCCCAAGATGGCTGCCGCCTGCCCAGAGCGCTTCCCAAGATGGCTGCCGCCTGCCCTGAGCCGCTTCCCAAGATGGCCACGCCTGCCCAGAGCCGCTTCCCAAGATAGCGCCGCCTGCCGACCGCCGCCTGCCCAGACGCTTCCCAAGATGGCCGCGCCTGCCCAGAGCCGCTTCCCAAGATGGTACGCCGCCTGCCAGAGCCCGCTTCCCAAGATGTCGCCGCCTGCCCCAGACACGCTTCCCAAGATGGTCGCCGCCTGCCCAGAACCGCTTCCCAAGATGATGCGCCTGCCGAGCCGCTTCCCAGATGGTCGCGCCTGCCCAGGCCGCTTTCCAACATGGCCGCCTGCCCTGCGCGCTTTCCAACATGGCGCCTCAGTGCCCGTGCAAAGCCTCCAGTGCCCGTGCCTCGTGTGCAAGCCTCCAGTGCCGCGCGCTGCGTGCCAAGCCTCCAGTGCCAGCGCCTGCGTGCCAAGCCTCCAGTGCCCGCCTCGTGCCAAGCCTCCAGTGCCAGCGCCTCGTGCCAAGCCTCCAGTGCCCGCGCCTCGTGCCAAGCCTCCAGTGCCCGCGCCCGGCGCGCTGCGTGCGCCCAGTGCCCAGCGCGCTCGTGCGCGCGTCCCAGTGCCGGCGCCTGCGTGCGCCCGTCCAGTGCCGGCGCCGCGCCGCCCGTCCAGTGCCCGGCGCCTCGTGCGCCGTCCAGTGCTCGCGCGCCGTGCGCCGTCCAGTGCCCGCGCCTCGTGCGCCTCCTCAGATTAACCACCCTCCCACCGCCTACCACGTCGACGATGGATCCCGAAAGCCCCTGCACTCATCCTCTGCCCTCCACCTGGAGCTCGCCACGGGTCTGCCAGTCTCCATTGCCGCCCGTGGGTGAAGGATCCCCTCGCTTCATCGTCTTCGCCTCGAGCCCCGGACTCCAGCTCGGCTTGTAGCAGGCCGTCGGCTTCCCTTTAGGCTCCTAGACTCCCTCCTCTCCACCTGCACTCGTCTAATCCACCAGCTTCACCAGGCTCGCCGTTTCTGCCGGCTCGCCCTGGTGGTCGTCATGCCGACCATCCGTCGCCTCAGGATTCCCCTCTCCTCCAGCCGCCTCGTCCCTCCGTCCCCTTCCGGCTCTGTCAGCTCCTCCCTTCCCGGCTCTACCTCAGTCCTCTGTCGCTCTGGCTCCGCGCGTCCTTCCTCTCGTCCCCGTCTCCGCATCGAGTCGCCCAAAGCCTGCGGTGTCGCCTGGGACCTCCAAGCGCTCTGCATCACACCTGGCTCTTCTGCTCTCCCGCCGCCTCTGGTCTCTCGACACACCTGCTCCACCGCATGATCAGGTCGGCTCCATGGGGTTGATGACCGTTCCCTCTCTGGCAAGCCCTCCCCTCCGTCGGCTCCACCACTGACCATCATGGCTGGGCTCGAGTGCATCGCCTCCCGCTCCTTACTCCTCCCGTCTTCTCCCTGGCTCCTCCACCGTCTCTTCCTCCCTGGTCTCAGCTTGCACTGACTCCTCCCGAACCCCTCCCAAGCTCCCAGTTATGTTTGTTTTGTTTGTTTTGTGGAGCGCCAGGAGTCGCTCCTAGGAGGGGGCTGTGTCACCAAGCCAGCAGAGGAGCTCTTACCTCTGGGTGATCTGCGATCACTCCCTCTGCTGCTACTTCCTGTCAAGAGGACTATAAATACTGCAGCAAGCCACTCAACTGCAGGTTGCATTTGTTTCGCCTGTTTCGTTGTTAGATCGCCCGTGGATTATTGTCTCTGGTTTATCTGGTTTTGACCCTGCCTGTCTTCTGATTCCGTGATTGTTGCTGCCTGACCTGACCACCACCCTTCTCTCTGGATTTTGCTATTGTCTTGCCTCTGATATTCTGTGCGCCCTGTTTGGCTGCCTGCCTGTTTTGACCATGCCTTCATTTAATAAAAGCCTGCACATGGATCACGCGCCTCAGACCCTTCATACGTGACACTGCTTTCCATAGATTCAAATAGAAAAGTTATTGTAATTGTTTTTTAATTGACATTTATAAATGGATAAATAAATTGTCCAAATTAATTTATTACCGATGCATATTATATATTATATGATGCATATATATAAATTATAAATATATATAGTATTTTTATATTTGTATTATATTTTTAGACTTTATTGCAATGTAAAACATTTCTATTTTCTATTTTCATTATTTTTTTTTCCAAAAATCCCGTTTTTTTATTATGGTAGCTGTAATGCATGTAATATATTAATCCAACATGATTTTTACTTAATATCTGATGATTTTTTAGACACATATTTCAGAATATTACTATTAATGTCTTGAACTTCAATTAAATGTAAAATTAGAAAGTCTAAAATGGTATTTTCCTGCAAAACCCTATTTTTACTGTGCGCTTGCATAACTTTAATATAAGATTGCACTATGCTAACATTTATCTATATAGCGAGAACAGCATGCTCTAGTTTTCTTGTCATGATCAAAATGTTATTTAAAGCTTTCACAAAAACCTTAAACTGTTTTTTTAACCTAACACATTAAATAATAGTAGTTGAACTTTTTATTTTCTTGTAGTAAATTTAAGGGTTTAAATTAAAAAATAAACACTCTAAACAAAAATATTTTTGAACATTTATTTTAATATTTAATATTAAATGATTATGAAGCTGTTATAAGCAGCGTTAATAACGCTTTCCTTAGAATATTTATGGAGTATAAATAACAATCATGATAACGTTAAAAATAGCATCATGAGACACGTCCCAAATATGTATCAAATAATAATGAGTGCATAAACAACATATTTTTGTCTTATTGTTGTAACCCTGAAGGTCGCAGCGTGAAGGTGAGCCACGGCGCAGGAATATGCAAGAGGGTGTATTAATGATTCATGTTATCTGCTCCTTCAGAAAAGTGCCTTGTATCTGAAGCGTCACGCTTGTGCTAAGCTCTCCGAAGTCTGGAGAGCTGTTTCGGCGGGTGAACGCCCGGCGCAGCGGAGCGCCAGATGAAAGCGTCAGCACTGCCGGCGTCTGGGTCACGGAGGGCCGAGTGGCTTCTTGAGGCCTGCGTCCCACACGTTCTTCCTCGGGGAAAATATGCCAAGGCCATCCGGTTGATGCGAAAACATTCTTCGTGCTCTTAGTGTTTATTAGAAAAGAAGCGCTTTAAACCAATCAGAAGAGGCATTTATGATGCTGCAAAGCACTTCTAAAAACACCGTTAGTCGGATCTTTCTATTCATCTGTGAAATGCATGCCAGTTTGATATGCATCGTAAGCTTACAAAAGTCAATCTATTACTGTAAAGTGCTATATGAAAACAGCAGTGTCTTAATTCATATAATTATTGTATATATAAGTAGTTACTTATTTTTTTACTGATATATAAATATATATATATATATATATATATATATATATATATATATATATTTTATAATAATATATAAAATGTTAATGAAATAATTATATATAAAATATAAATGTACCAAAAATGACATTTCTATGTTTCTTACTGTCTATTATTATCAATTTAGTTTTTATATAATTATGGTATATATAAATAGTTTTATTATATTTTTATAGTAGCATTTTTATAATTTGTTTATATTTTTCAGTGCAATTTAATGCAATACCAGTTTGTTTACCAAAAGAAACAGATTTTTTGTAAAATGTATAAAAATCACACAATTTTATGTTTTGTCTGTCTATCTATTATTATTATTAACATTTTTTTCTTTTATTGTAGTAGCTGCTTTTTGTATTTTTTTATTTTTTACTTAGTCACAATAACTGTATCTATATATATATATATATATATGTATAACATATATATATATATATATATATATATATATATAAAATTTGAAAATCAATTACATTTATTAGTAGCATTTTTATTTTATATATATATATGTAACATATATATATATATATATTTCTTATATATATATATATATACTCTCTCTCTATATTTATATAACATATTAAAGCTAGTAAAATATTTAAT
>NC_056706.1:1395033-1406647 GCF_018831695.1 Puntigrus tetrazona | reverse complement strand
TATTTCAAGTAACAAAAGTGATTTTTATTTTTTCAGCCAACTATATTTTGAAAACGTTCTTGCAGTTTAAAAGTTAGCTGACCAAAAAAATGGACGTCCTATGACAGAATTTCGCTTTCGGAAGACTAACTAACTTCTGACAGGGACTATTAAAAGTCCTGTTTTGTTATTGTACTTTTCGACTTCTATAGGTGAATGAGCCACTATTAGCTGTAATGATGCTAATAAATATGTGTAGTTTTGAATGCATAAATCGCATATGGTGTGGTGCTAATTCAAAAGAACAAAGAAAATCCTTTTTGAGGATGTGTGCAGTAATGGCTTTGATCAGTGTGTGAAACTGTGATGTTGATCAGCGGGACTTCGTCTCTGCACCTCAGGGCCGTCGTTAGCCTCTCCTCTCCACTGTGTGTGCTAATTGGGCGAGCAGTGTGTGAAGTGTGACCGTGTGTTTTTGTCCAGACCACAGAGCACCGAATCCGGGAAAAAGTACAGCGCGCAGTGATTTCCTCGACACTGCTTACACCAGACAACGAAAGGCCGGAAGGTGAGTCCAGATCTGCTGTAAATCATGCATCTTTTTTTCATTTGGTTGTTTTATTTAATGCATTACTTTTTATTTATTTGTTTACATATGTTTAATCTATTACTGTAGGAAGATAAAGCGACATTTAAAAAAAAGTTATAATAATATTAACATGATGTACACAAAAAAATAAAACAAAATAAAAAAATTAATTCAAATTAGGCACGATGTTAGAGACATCAAAATAATAATAATAATAATAATAATAATAATAATAACAATCTAAAAAATACTACAACTTTAAAATTGCAAAACACAAAAATATGATACATGAATCATACAAATTATATACCAATACTATTTTATATAAATATGGCCTTTAGAAAATACAAAAATTAAAATAATATATAAGAAAGTGTATTAAAAAAACTTGCATTACAATGATTGTGACATGAAAATGAATGAAATATAATAAAAAATAAAAAAATCCAACAATACAAATATATGTGTTCTCAAATGATTCATCATGATTAATTAATTCAAAATAAAAGTTTTTCTTTACATAATATATGTCTGTTTGTACTGTTTATTTATTATGCATATATTAAAACACACATACAGTGTATATTTTGAAAGTATAATATCTTATATTTGATATTACATGTAAATATGTTTAATTTATAAACATAACGTATTTTTATTAAATATATACATGCATGTGTTAGTATTTATGTATACAAAATAATGAAAAACCTTTATTTTGGATGCAATTAATTGTTTAAGAGCACTGATACACACACAAAAAAAAAAAAAAAAAAAAAATATATATATATATATATATATATATATATATATATATATATATATATATATATATATATATAAACTATATTATATTTATATAAAACTATATTTCTTTCAATACTGAAAGGTATTATTAAAAAGTTCTAATTTATATTCTACTCTTATATTCATATAAAATATAAATTGTAATATAATATTCACACACATCATTAAAAATATTGAAATAAATATATAATGAATATATATTTATTAAAATAATACGTATAAATGAATAGTACTTGTCTATTAATCATATAATCATATATAATATTTCATGGTTATTAATCACAATTGTTGCTGTCTATCTATTATTGAATGCAGGTTACGTGGCGTTTTTTCCGCCTCGTTTCAGGTGTTGAAGTTGCTCATCACGGCGTGGGACCGTCGCCTGATCTTCACCATCGGGACGTCCAGCACCACGGGGGAAGCGGACACGGTGCGTGGAACGCGAGATCCACCACAAAACGAGTTCGGCTCCAACCTCACGTGACCCACGGCTACCCGACCCCAACTACCTGGACAACGTGATGAGGAACTGGCCGCTCAGGGCGTCGGAGAGGACAACCTGAAGGACTGAAGCTCGGCCACACGCACACACACACCTGCGCACCTCGAGCCGGGCGTTCCTGACCGCGGGAGAGACCTTTGACCTCTCCGAGAACCACGGCCCTCGCTGACCTCGAGCGAGAGCCGAGGAGGCGTGGAGGATGGAGTGATGAAACCAATACAAATTACTCTAATCTGTTCCCTCATTTGCTGTCGGCGCTCTTTTCTCTCGTGACGCTCTTTTTCAGCGCTACCCAGAATGCATCTGGGCCCAGACCGGTGCATGTGGTAGTTACATTGTATGGCTCTACACTCATTAGTGGGGTTGTGTTATATCTAGAGCTGTCAAGTAATTTGAATTTTTAATCTAATTAATAACGTGATTACTTATCAGTTTCGACTAGGAAATGTCCCCGGATGATCATTTAAGTGTTGCATAAACTTTACAGATCGCGTAGCTTTACAAAGATTCAGTGTTGCGTAAATATTGATAAACGGAATATGAAATGGTTTTTAAAAAAAAGGAAATGAAATGGTAGACAAATTTTAACGGCGGAGTCGTTGAATTATTCGTCCAATTGATTTATTCAAGCAGATGATTACCGATCTTTATTAATGAGTCATTGATTTATTCAAATGGCTCATTCATTAGAAGATAAAGCTGGAGATTGTCGATTTGATTCAGTCAGTAAAAAAGCAAGTGACTTTTAAAGCTGTTTTTGAGTCACTGAATCATTCAATTCAATCAAACACCTGATTCATTTATGAATAAGACTGATTTATTTAAATGGCTGATTCAGTAAGAAATAAAGCAGCGACTAATGAATGAATCAGCCAATAATGAAATAACGACTCTTTAAATGAGCGAGTCACAGAATCATCAGTTCATTCAATTCAATCAAACTCCTGATTCATTCGTTAACGAAAGTAGCTGCTGTCTTCACGAATGAGTCACTAAATACTCGGTTTATTCGATTCATTCAAACAGCTGATTCTTTCAGAAATTAAAAGTGACTGCCTTTATGAATCAGCCACTGAATCACTGACTCACTCGATTTGTTCAAATGGCTCATTCAGTCACGAAGCCAGTGACCGTTTAAGCGATTGAGTCACTGAATCGTCGACTAATTCAATCAAACACCTGATTCATTTATGAATAAGACTGATTTATTCAAATGGCTGATTCAGTGAGAAATAAAGCAGCGACTAATGAATGAATCAGCCAATAATAAAGCTCACTCTTTTAAATGAAGCGAGTCACAGAATCATCAGTTCATTCAATTCAATCAAACTCCTGATTCATTCGTTAACGAAAGTAGCTGCTGTCTTCACGAATGAGTCACTAAATACTCGGTTTATTCGATTCATTCAAACAGCTGATTCTTTCAGAAATTAAAAAAGTGACTGCCTTTATGAATCAGCCACTGAATCACTGACTCACTCGATTTGTTCAAATGGCTCATTCAGTCAGTAACGAAGCCAGTGACCGTTTAAACGATTGAGTCACTGAATCGTCGGCTCACTCAATTCAATCAAACGCCTGATTCTTTCAAAAAGCGAATCATTGGCTCACTCGGTTCATTCAAAAACGTGACTAATGAAACATTACTCGGCTGCTTACTGTGCTTAACGCAGAAGAGTCTTTATAAAACTAAATGAAGACCTATTTTACCCATTATTTACTAGAAAGCTATTTCAAAGCTAAATGAACAATCTGTCAATTAGTAGCTGATGATCTCAAAAGCGCCAAATATCGTTAATTCCATTTCCTGGTATATCGGCCTGGATAACGTGGAGAAGTTTCCATGTTGATGTTTTTAAAACGCATCACTTTCAGACAGTTCTCCTGATGTTTTGGCCTCCGTATATGTAACCGATTAAAGGAGGAAGCCTGTAGTTGTTGTAGATGGATCCGTAAGCAGATTTTCGAACCCGTTTTTGATGTTTGTGCAAGCGCTGCATAAAATATCTGCACTTCAAAACATTCAGCTCTCCGGCTCGTGTGCTACTTTGAACTTCAGAGTAATTAGTGGAGCTCAGAAGCGAACAGCTGAGATTTGAGATCCTTCTGCGTGCGTTTTAACTTTTTAGAATGAATAAGATGAATAGGATGTCTTCTTGAAATATGCAATGATTCATATCCTATCCTGCTTTGTATCTCTTTTGTGTCATTGATCTGGAGAGCGGCTTTCTGGCTGCAGACCGGGGTTTATCTGGGCTGTGTTTGGATCAGAATACTGGCATACTACTTTACTAGAGCGCCGTTTCACGACGCACCTTTTAAATAATTGTCCTTTTGAATTGCATGCGGCGGCGTCCAGTCGTGATGTCGGTTGAATATGATTGTTGCCCATTTGTAATTAGATTTAGTGCACTGAAGTGTGCATTTAAGGCAGTCGAATGATCAAAAAATGAATCAACATCGTCAAAATTGGCATTTCTAGTTCATTTATTATGCTGGAAATAAAGTTGAGCGTTTTAGCAGCGGTTCTCAACCGGGGTCAGGGCCTCGAAAATGACTTGATTTAAATGATTTAAAATATACTTTAAAAAAGACAAAACAAGCATTTAAATAAGCTAAAGCAAAATTAATTAATTAATTAAAAAAGAGATGATATTTATTTTAACTAAAACTAAAATCAAAAGTAACTAAAAATTGTTAATTGGAATTAAAAAAATGTACTAAAATAAAAGAAAATGTATTTATTTTTATTTCAGCTATTGCCAAAACAGTATTTCCTATTTTCATTTAGTTTAACTAAAATTGAAAGTAAAGTAAAAATAAAAACTATGTAGACTGAAATGCGGAAAAAAAATAGAAAAATAGAAAAAATATAACAATTAATTATTTATATCATTTATATTATTTATATTCTCTTTCTGGTTCGTTTTGCTCCCATTATCAGGGTCACAAATAATTATATCAATTAACTAAATAACGCTAAATTAGCACTGAACCAGGTTGATTTAAAAAAAGTCTGCTTTCTGTCTCTTAAAAATGGTATATATGAATAGAATCTTAAACCTCCTTAAAGCGCTTTTATAACTGATGTATATTTTACTAGCTATGCCAAGATTTAAAATATGCCATCAGGTAGAAATTGAGAGTTCATGCTTCATTTTAATTCCGGTGAATCAGGAAAGATTGGAAAAGTCATGAAAGTACACGGATGAGCACTTCCAGCTCCTGAAACGTCTGCGGCCTTGAAATGTAATTATGGCCTACTTTAATTACGGCTATTTTAGTTTGCATAAATTTAAATGCCATAGCGCAACCAGTGGGCCCTTAGAGTCAAAAAAAGGTCGAGAAACGCCGCTAGAGTGCAATTTACAATATTCCATGCGATCGCTTTGTTTGATCTAGGAACAGTGGTATGTTCTGCTCTGTTCTGAACACAGCGACGGATAGCAGATAAATCACCACTCGGGCTCCTCTCAAGGTTAAAGCCGTGAAACACACGCTTCGTCGCGCGCCGCTGTTATCCGTCACGGCCTGGCCGCTGTGTGTTACTGCTTTCCTTCTGGGTGCGTGAACTGTGATTTATTTCTGCGTGTTTGTGTGTCATCTGTCTCTGAAGGGCCGTTCACGCCGACCGTTTACAGTCATTGGGAAGTATCTGCGCATCCTTGATGCATTGCTTTTTTTTTTTGTTTTTTTGTTTTTTTACATAAATTAGTAATTAATCGCATCCAGAATCAATGTTTTACCGCTCGACATCAGAAAAGCAGTAAATCTGCATATTAGAATGATTTCTGAAAGATCGCGTGGCACGCTGGCGAAAAATTCACATCTGATTGAAGGAATAAATTATACTAGACAGCATTTTCACATAGAAGCGGCTATTTTAAATGATAATAATATTTCGCAATTTTACAAATTTTACTGAAATGGTCAACTTATTTCCAAAATATCTTAAAATTTAAAAGTTTACGTGCATATTTATCATGCATACACACGCCAAGCAGTATATATTTAGAAAATATTGATAAATATGAAATACCTAAATATTTTAAAGGTCTAAAAATAAAATGTTTTCCTAAATATATGCATGCGTGTGTGTGTATTTATATGCATCGCATTACTAAATATACAATGAACAGCACATTTATCATGTTATATTTTTGCAGGAGCCGTAAATGTTTTTGTAGCATCCTAAATGTCGCTTTTGATCAATTTAATGTGAATGACTAGGTGAGCTTCTTCCAAAAAACCAGAAAACTCTCAAAAGTGTATTTCATGTCGGTGTGAACCGCTCTTAAGACTCACGGATGATGATGATGATGATGATGATGCTTGAAGAGCGTCTGTACCCATCTTTAGTTACTCTACAAATGTCTTGTTATGCTTAGAAGAACTTCGATAGAGTACAATATATATAGAGTCAACATATAAACATACGTTTAAGAGCGTGATATATCTTTGAAGTGTTTAAATTATTTTTCTACTTACACCACATTGCCTTTGCGTATCTACACACAGACCAGCATACACACACACACACACACGTGTACATATTTGATACATGCTTTTTTTTGTCAAAGCTGACAGTTTGTCAGTAACGTCAGGGACTGTTACCGTGTTCTGAGCGTCTTATATTAGCCGCGCCGTTCAAGCAATGATCGCCGTCGCTGTCGATGATGTCGGGGGGAAGGGTTGGTTTGCGTGACTTTAACTTGCCCACCCAAACGGGTCGTGTACCTTTATATATCTGCAGGGAATATTTCATTTGTCATTCGTTCATATGCTTACCGTCTGATATCACGGCTCCACATCTCGTCTCCTTAGAAATGCTTTTGCGTTGTTTGAGCCTTTACAAAGCTGTTTTTGGGTTGAATTTCAGTGTAACTTTGAGACTGGGGAATGAAAGCGTTATTTCAGTGTCATGAGCATTTTTATTAATATTTTGAATTGTTATTATATACGATTAAAAGACAGAAAAAAATAAAAGTTTTTTAAAAATTAAAATATTATATTATATATATATATATATATATATATATATATATATATATATATATATATATATATATATATATCTGATTAAAACAGAAAAAAAAGTTAAAAAAAAAAATATATATATATATATATATATATATATATATATATTTTTAAATTAAAAATATATACTTTTATTTTTTTTCTGTCTTTTAATCGTTAATTAAAATGTTTGTAATTGTTTTGTGTATTTTTGCATATTTTTGTTTATTATTTGTAATTTTTTTTAAATGTCTGTATAGTTTCCATTTCATTTATATCAGTTTAATTTAACATTTTGCAAGCATTTTAACCAAATTTAACCTTATTGTTATTATTATTATTGTCTATGTAGTTTTCGGATTTCCAGTTAAACTAAACAAAAATTTTACATTTTGTTTTGGGAGCTAGCTGAAATGAAATGTATATCATTTTAATAAACAAAAATGTTTTTCATTAATGAATACCCCTCAAAAAAACGTGTTTGGTTAATACGTCATCAGTACTATAATGGCTTTTTAGGTTCGATTTTTAAATCATTTTGTCCGAATTTAATGACATTTATTATCACTTTTTTATTTTAATTTTTTTGCAGTTCACTGTAATCATTTTGTAGTGTAAGAAATGAATAATCTATGTAGTTTCTGAATTATAACGCTCAAAAGAATGACACCAGTTATCACGAGAATTAATATCATTTTGAATAGTGTTTCGTGACGCTGATTTTCAAAGATTGTTAAAAACCTTTAGACTTTTGTGAAACTTTAGTGGAAGTAAACTGAAAGGCATGTTTGAACCGGGTTTGTACAAGCACTGTAGCTTTAAAGCGTTCGTCTTTCTCATAGTCTGTGTGTACTTTCTGAAAGACACCATGAAAAAGAAAAAGGAAAGTTGAAAATGTCCCGTGAGAGAATTTACCAGAGTTTTAAGAGAGACTTGGGCCGATTATGCAAATACTTTAAGAGGCCAGAGTCGTGCGTTGTTTTCATCCGAGCAGATGTTGTGTTCTTACCCAGCATGCTTTGTGCGCTCTTTTCAAGGTGACTAATTAGGCCCCCTCATTAGTCCTAATTGAATCATTTATCACCTGTCCATATGGTTCATCCCAAAATAACTCATCATTTTTAGCAGTTTGACTTTATGCGCAATATTTCTGCCAGTGGGCTGTTTTCTAGCGAGGCGGAGAATCGTTCTCTCGGCTGCATGTCGATTATGAGCTTTTAGGACATCAGAGATGTTTTCAGGTGAAGGATTGACACGAAACAGTTGTATGGCAAGCTGGATTAACATTGAATCCCAGATATCGTTATCTTTTGAATTAGTTACTAGTACTTAATCATTAGCTACTAGTGCTAATATCTTTTAAAGGATACTAGTATTCATTCATTAGATGCTATTATCAAAACGTTTTAATGTTTAATCTACGAATTGTCCTAGTATCTATTTTATTGTATATAGCGTCAATTCCGTTAGGTACTATCTAATACAAACACTACTAGTACCTATTAAATAAATACTAGTACTTCAGTAGTGACTAGTAACTATTCTGTTCTCACATTTCAAATGATTTCTATTCACTTCAACGGGGATCAGACGATATCTACTCTGTTCTTTCTTATCTCCTACAGATGTCGCTAGTACATATTTTCATATACTAGTAGTTTTTTTATAGGGTACTAGTACTTATTAAACTCTAGTCTGTTAGTACTAAAGTTCTGTACGGTTTCGTGTTATGACTTGTCAGAATGACCTCTGGCAAGCCATTTTAACATTTAGTCCTCAAAACCTACTAATATCTATTTTCATGCTACTAGTACTTACTGTTACCTGATGGAAAATATACTAGTAGCTAAAAAAATATTTATTCATTAGCTACGGTGCTTATTTGTAAGTAACTGTACACTAGTACTCCTTCATTAGATATTAGCACTTGTTTCATAACTATTCTGTTGTTTCTAGTTTTTTTTTTTTCATTAAATCCCATAGGAATCTGTCATTCATATGTTAACTCTTCGGGTCTGTTTAGTCTAGTATATACATATCAATTGTGACTAGTATATATTTATAATTCTTCAGGTACTAGTTCTTATTTTTTTAGTACCTATTACATATATATACTACTACTTATTATTAGATGGTAGTATTAGTTATAATATAAGACTAGTATAATAAGAGCTGTTGCTAGTATTGATTACAAAAGATACTAGTGTCTAATAAAGTATTACTAATACCTAATGAATAGAGACTGGTATCTATTGAAAGGGTACTAGTACATAAACAAACACAATAGTATTTAATAATACTTTAATGAATACTTAATACTAATCTAATACATACTATACACATACTATGCATTAGTATCTAATACATAAGAACTAGTAGCTAATGAAAAAAGTTGGAAAAAAAAATGGAATAAGTACTAGTAGCAGTGAAATAGATATTAGTATGTTTTACTAGTATAGATACTAGTACTAGTATGTTTTATTTATTTATGATTAATTTAAAACGCTTTGCGTTATAGTTAGTAATATCTAATTGGTGAGTATTTAATAAATAAGAAGCAGTATCAAATGAATAAGAACTAGTATGTTTAAAAAAAAAAAGTCCTAGTAACTAAGGAATAAGTACTATTAGCTAATGAAAGAGATACTAGCTAAAAAGGTACTAGTAGCATGAAAATAGATGCAGTATGTTTTATAGATTAAATGTGAAAACGCTTTATAGTATCTACTTGAGTACCAGTATCTGATGAATAAGATTTAGTACCAAATGAGTAGATACTGGATATCAGGAATAGAAAAAAGTATTAGCGTGAGAACATATCTTTTAAGGATTAAATGTTAAAATGGCTTGCCATAATGCACTAAAAAAAAAGAGGTTGTTTCAACCTAAAATCCTTTGTTAACCCGCTGACTTAAATTCTTTTTGTTTAGTCAACTTGAAATTTTAAGTTACTTAATGTTAATTTAAGTAACAACTGGAATATTTTAGTTGAATTTGAAGGATTTTAAGTTGAAACAACTATGTTTTCGAGAGCGTAGAAGCGTGTCTGTGTTTATTGTAGATTTTGGCTGGGGTTGTGAAACCCAGCGGAAGGTGAGCGTCACGTGGAGACGGCGGATCAGTCAGGTGATTTCAGACCATATGGCACCTAAAAAGAGCCAGATCCGTCATCCCAGATTCATTAGCGTTTTATAATGAAATGCATTTGACCGAACTGAAATAGCAGGATCGAGAAGAGCTGTTTCCCAGAAGGAAATGCGCTTTCTGAGGAGAATAATTTTGTAGCTGGCACACATTTAAGTGTGTCACAACCTCAAACCTGCTCTTCTCTGAATATCTTTCTGAATACATACATATATATATATGTAGAGGATGTTGGTAACTGGTGAAGTGGTTGATGTTGATGTGCGTTTCCGGGGGCAGGTTTTTCACGAGTTTTTTTTGGTTTGTTTGTTTTGGTCATGCGAACCATTGAAGTCGAAGAAAAGCGCATGGACTTGTTCCTCATGTCATAGACTCTTCCAGGCAATAGAATTAACATGTACATTAAGAGAATCGATGTCAAATGACAAAGTGTCGTTTGATGAAACAATATAAGGGCTTTTATGATACGTGTCTTAATGAATCTGTTATGATCTTGTTGCATGTCTGTGTTTCCTGTGAAATAAACCCTCTCCTTCAGCAAAGGGAGACTGATTTGACTTTCCGTTGGCGTTTCTTCTCTTCTCTTTTGTCTGGGATGTATTGTTGTTTGTGGGGCATTATTAATGTCCGGCGCTCGTGTGAAGCTGATCGGCAGATTTAATTCATTGGACTTTTACTTAATTAAGTGCCTCTTTATTTCGTCAGCAGTTATTTGTTCCAAAGCTTAAAATAGAGCCGAGCCGATGAGTGAATATTGACCTGTTGGATCATTATCATCATGAAGAAAACAAACGATCCAGCTCAAGGAACGGAGCAGCTTCTTTGGGTGAAAAGCAAGATTTCTTTCTTTTTTTTAGAAGAACAAGGGCCTTTTTATGCGTTAAGGATGCATTAAACCGCTCAAGCGACAGCAAACGCGTTTATCGCGTTACGATAGAATTGCTTTTCGAATCTCTTGAACTTTCTACTCATCAAAAAGTGCGGGAAATCTAATTTCCACAAACGTATCGATACTGATGATCATCAGAAATGAATTGCATTTTAACAGATCTTCACACAGAAAACACTTATTTGAAATTGAAATAATATTCCACAATATTGCTGTTTTTACGCATCAAATAAATCAAATGCTTCAAGAAAGCTAGTTGCAAAACTACAGTGCTGCTAAAAGCACTTGCTGTAAAATGAGGATGCCGTCAAAAATAATGTCATAAATAGATTATCAATTCATTAAAAAAAGAGTCGCTTTAACCCACTGCCTATAAATGTTTAGTTTAGTCAACTTAAATATTCCAGTTGTCACTTCAATTAATGTTAAGCAACTTAAAATTTCAAGTTGACCCAACTAAAAAAATTAGTAACAAGTTATTTTGGGTTGAAACAATTATTTTTGTTGACAAAAAAAGTGTGGATTTAGTCTGTCTCCGTTTGTTGTCCACAGAGACTAGATGATTATAATTAATAGGAAAATGAATGCTTGGAAATCTGAGCTGATATTTCCTACTGACGCATTACATCAAAAAACAGAAATACCTGAAAATACTTCTGTTCTAATCATTTCCTTCGCCTAATTTTGC
>NC_056706.1:1387533-1390033 GCF_018831695.1 Puntigrus tetrazona | reverse complement strand
CACACACACACACACACACACACACACACACACACACACACACACACACACACACACACACACACACACACACACACACACACACACACACACACACACACACACACACACACACACACACACACACACACACACACACACACACACACACACACACACACACACACACACACACACACACACACACACACACACACACACACACACACACACACAGACACACACACACACACACACACACACACACACACACACACACACACACACACACACACACACACACACACACACACACACACACACACACACACACACACACACACACACACACACACACACACACACACACACACACACACACACACACACACAGACACACACACACACACACACACACACACAGACACACACACAGATACACACACACACACACACACACACACACACACACACACACACACACACACACACACACACACACACACACACACACACACACACACACACACACACACACACACACACACACACACACACACACACACACACACACACACACACACACACACACACACACACACACACACACACACACACACACACACACACACACACACACACACACACACACACACACACACACACACACACACACACACACACACACACAGACACACACACACAGATTACACACACACACACACACACACAGACACACACACACACACACAGACACACACACACACACACACACACACACAGACACACAACACACACAGACACACACACACACAGACACACACACAGACACACACACACACACACACAGACACACACACACACACACACACACACACACACACACACAGTTTATCTCGTCCTTGCAGCAGTTCTTTATAAATGATCTGTGTTTCAGCATCAGGATCTAACGGGTCGCTCCAGTCGCCCAGAGTCACGGCCGAATGAGTCCGACTGCAGCCCGGCGCTGACACACACACACACACACACACACACACACACGAGATGACCGAGAGTAACACATCACATGTGCGATGACAAAATACATGCAGCATTATTTTAATCGGCTTTAAAGAGAGCCTTCTGCAGCAGAAAACACCTAACAGTCCAGTGATCTAATCTGTTAAGTACCGTATCACACACACACACACACACACACACACACACCTGTGCGGTCGGGCTGAAGGCAGCAGGTCCATTTGTTTCCTCGATGAGCTCCGGGGTGAAAAGACGGCAGCATGTGTTCATTATAAATACTGACCTTCCTGATGGCCGATAGCCACTGATTGAGCTCATTTACATTCTGAAACACACACACACACACACACACTATTATTATTATATACACTGATAGCAATCAGAAATACTTCTTGAGCTGCAATTCAGTATATTAGAATGATTGAGGACTGAAGTAATGACATCACAGAAATAAATGATATATCAACAGACATTTACATAGAAAACAGCTATTTTAATTTATAATGATATTTTCACATTTTACTGTATTTTACTGTAAATACGTGCAGCCTCTGTGAGAGGAAGAGATATATGAAGTGTGTCCACCGTTACTAAATCTCAACATATTTTACTGAACGTGAACGACGCCAAATAATTGCATGTTTAATATTACATTCCTGGTATTATTACAAAAATGCATACAATTAACAGATTATTTCATGACTTTCTGTTTTATGCAGGTAAAGTATTTGTACTGGATAGGATGATGATTATTGTTGTGTAAGTGAGCAGTAAAGTCAGTCTACTGTAGTTAGTGGTTACTGTAATGTGTGCTACATGATCAAGTGTGTGTGTGATCAGGTACTGTATACTGTGTGTGTGTGTGTGATTGGATACTATATATTGAACGTGTGTGCATAAAAGCGGCGCGTGTGTGTGTGTGAGTGTGTGTGTGCACATTTGTGTGTGTGTGTGTGTGTGTGTGTGTGTGCATGCTGTGTGTGCGTTGTGTGTGTGTGTGTGTGTGTGTCTGTGTGCACTTGTGTGTTTTGTGCATGTGTGTGTGCATGCGTATGCGTGTGTGTGTATGTGTGTGTGTGTGTGTGTGCACGCATGTGTGTGTGTGTATGTTGCAGTGTGCGTGCGTGCATGTGTGTGTGTGTGCAGTATGTGTGTACGGCAGTTGTGTGTGTGTTTGTATATGTGTGTGTGCAGTTTGTGTGTGTGTGCGTGTGCATGTGTGTGTGCGTATGCATGTATGTGTGTGTGTGTGTGTGTGTGTGTGTGTGTGTGTGAGTGTGTGTGAAATGTTTGTGTGTGTGTGTGTGTTTGTGCATGTGTGTGTGATGCGTATGCGTGTGTGTGTGTGTGTGTGTGTGTGTGCGTGCGCAGTGTGTGCGTGTGTGTGTGTGCTGTATGTGCATGCGCATGTGTGTGTGTGTGTGCATGTGAGTGTGTGTGTGTGTGAGTGTGTGTGTGTGTGTGTGTGTCACCTTGCACTGCAGGTATGTGGTGTGTGGTTGTC
>NC_056706.1:1380033-1382533 GCF_018831695.1 Puntigrus tetrazona | reverse complement strand
GTGAGAAATATATATATATATATATTATATTATTTTTATTTTTTTTTTTTTTTTTAGCATAGCTTAGCATAGACCACTGAATCCAATTAGACCAGTAGCATTGTGTTTAAATGACCAAAGAGTTTGGATATTTTCCTATTTAAAACGCAATATACATAATATTTTTATTTAAATACATCTTTACAGTTTTATACACATTTCAAATGTATTAAATATTTTCTGATTTCATTTTAATTTAAGTTCAATTCATTTTGAATATTTTATTTAGCTGTTTCATGTTTAAACTGGTTTAAATACATCCATATAGTTTTAATATAAATATTTAAAATAAACATTTTTACTTTCTGCTTTCATTTTAATTTTAAACACGAATATTCGGATGTGCATCGACATAATATTTTACATTGTAAACATTTTTATTGTAATAACATTGCACGTTTTCACTGTATTTTTGATGAAATAAATGCGGTCTTGGTGAGCAGAACATTAAAACATCTCACCGACCCCAAAGCTCTGAAGAAGAGGTGTATGTGACATATTTCAAAAATAAAACCTGCAGACATTTGGTGCTCGGTGACATTTCTCACACACATCTAAAAGCCAAAGTTTGGAGAGTTCACTGCTGTTGCCTGGCAACACGGTCATTTTTCCCGATCATGGCTGTTTCAACTAATGATATACTGCATGAATGAACTACTCGTGTGTGTGTGTGTGTGTGTGTGTGTGTGTGTGTTTCTACACACCTGCAGCGGTTGAGGTCTATCTTGCATGGATCCAGCTCGACGTATTTCCTTTCCTCGAAGATGCGGTTGATGATGGGCTTCAGAACCTGGTGCAGATACAGCATCCCGACGGCCTGAGAAACACACACACGGCGTTCACACACCGAACACACACGAGCGCGCGCCTCCGATGAAGACCTACACACACCTTCATGAACTGCTCCATGGCTTTGGAGGCCAGCGAGTTGGACCGGAAGAGTGTGTTTGGATCTGCTGTTGGGAGAAACAGAAAAAAGACACGTTTCTTCAGAACAAACCAAAACCAGGAACCTGCCTTCGTCTGTCAGCTGTGCGTCTCTTTCACGTCACGGCAAACTGTTTAACGGCAAACATGCTGAAAAAAATCATTATATGAACAATGCGGTATTATAGAATAGGTTAGGGTTTAGGTTTAGGTTTAGGTTTAGGGATTAGGTTTAGGTTTAGGTTTAGGGTTAGGTTTAGGGTTAGGGATTAGGTTTAGGTTTAGGTTTAGGTTTAGGGTTAGGTTTAGGGTTAGGGATTAGGTTTAGGTTTAGGTTTAGGTTTAGGGTTAGGTTTAGGGTTTAAGTTTAGGTTTAGGGCTAGGGTTTAGGGTTTAGGGTTTAGGGTTTAGGTTTAGGTTTAGGGTTAGGGTTTAGGGCTAGGGTTTAGGTTTAGGTTTAGGTTAGGGTTAGGGTTAGGGTTAGGTTTAGGAGTTAGGTTTAGGTTAGGTTTAGGTTTAGGTTTAGGTTTAGGGTTAGGGTTAGGGTTAGGGTTAGGTTAGGGTTAGGCTTAGGTTTAGGTTAGGGTTAGGGTTAGGGTTAATGTTAGGGTTTAGGTTTAGGTTTAGGTTTAGGGTTGGTGTTGGTGTTGGTGTTGGTGTTAGTGTTAGGGTTTAAGTTTAGGTTTAGGGTTAGGGTTAGGGTTAGTGTTAGTGTTAGGGTTTATGTTTAGGATTAGGTTTTAGGTTTAGGTTTAGGTTTAGGTTTTAGGTTTAGGTTTAGGGTTAGTATTAGTGTTAGGGTTAGGGTTAGGTTTTAGGTTTAGGGTTTAGGGTTAGGGTTATGATTTAGGTTTAGGGTTAGGGTTAGGGTTAGGGTTTAGGGTTAGGGTTAGGGTTAGGGTTATGTTTTAGGTTTAGGTTTAGGTTTAGGTTTAGGGTTTAGGGTTAGGGTTATGTTTTAGGGTTAGGGTTAGGGTTAGTATTAGTGTTAGTGTTAGGGTTAGGGTTTAGGTTTAGGGTTTAGGGTTAGGTAACATTTAATAACGTTAATAATATATTAATCATCATCATAATGAAACTATATTTTTTATTGCAATACTGATATAATTTTAAGCAGATCTTGTCAGTAGTTTTGTTTTATTTTGGTTTTATTTAGTAATAATAATAATAGCTATTGATACAGTAGGGAATATTTACAGTAGGGAATTATTATTTTGTTTTTATTTACTAAATGTAATATTTTTTATCATTTATCATTTATAATAATTTATATTTACGATTTCTTTTTTTTAAAGTTGCTATTAAATTTGCACTCAGAATTCTATTCAATTGTTCTGCAATGTTCATTATTTATTATCCATAAAACACAAAATATTTTCCCCAATAGGTGCTTTTATCCCACGTACATTGCATTAAAAAGTAAGTAAATTGTTGACAGTATATTCAGTTTTACGGAGTGATAAAAAAAGCCGGAAAAAGCTGACATGACAACAAAATGATTCATATATAGCGTTTAGATTTCTATTCTGGAAAT
>NC_056706.1:1352533-1375033 GCF_018831695.1 Puntigrus tetrazona | reverse complement strand
CAGCAAGCGAAACCAGCCCTGCATCGGAGGAGATCGGTGCAGACACGACAGAGGGATCTCCACCTGCACACACACACAAACACACACACACACCATCATCATCATCATCATCATCATCATCATCATCCTGTGAACTTTTAGCTAGTTCTTTAAAACGATTGAAACTAACGCCGACTGACGCTCACCTTTCCCAGGAAGTCGTTCTTGCCCACCATGTCCCAGTCCCACACCTCCACCGTCACCCTCCCATCATCATCATCATCATCACCATCGTCATCATCTTCATCATCACCTTCATCCAGACTCAACTCCAGCGTCTCATCCCAGTGCGGGAAGCGCGTCTTCTTTATGATCTGATCAAACAGACGCAGCACATACAGATCATGCATCGACTTTCATTTTAATAGTCACATCTCTTATATCGTTTCGTATTTATCTAGCATTATCATTATTACACATTTTCCGGCCAAACTGTGGAACGATACGAAACTAAATATATCGAGTCGGGAATATTAGCGTCGTAATCTTACAGATGTACTGAACAATATAAATATTGTTATTACTATAGTTTTCCTAAATCTAATTTTTCAACAGTGAAAGGCTCTTATTTAATAAATGATTCTTATTTTGTTTTGTAATCATAATAATAATGATAATTATTAATCGTATTGATATGTAATACAAAATTTGGCAAACCCTGCAAACAAGCACAACGTATTAAGCCTGTACTGTAAAAAATATTATTATTATTATATTATTATTTTGCCCTCAAATGCTATTTTTTTACAATTATATTGCTATATTGATTTTATTTTGTAATAGTAATACATATAATAATAACAATAATAGTAATAAAAACGATGATGATGATGATGATTATTGTTGTTATTTATTATTCTATGGTCATATTAATATATAATTACATATTTTGCACAGCAAACTTGATAAGCATGGGAGCTCATTTTATATATATATATATATATATATATATATATATATATATATATATATATATATTAATATATATATATATATATATATATATATATATATATATATATATATATATATATATATATATACATACATATATATATATATATATATTAAAAGATTTTGCATTTTTTTCTCAATATAAGGAGAAGGAGGGAAGTGTACTTTGAATGTTTTGAACATGCAAAAGATGCAAAAGAGAGCTTTAACGGTGTGTGTTGTCTGTTTGGTAGCGTGGATGAAGTCAGAAGATCTCACCGATGTCTCAGCGCGCTGAGGTTGTTGTAGATGATTCTGGTGAATGGATCAGAGGTCCCGGTAATGTCACGCGCTGAGCCAGATCCCTGCAACCACACCAACACACACAGATGCACGGACACTCATGACAGAGGAGTGAAATCTGTCTGTTTCTGTTACGCAAGGCGGGTGCTCACCGGGCCTCGATGACGTGGCAGCGCAGGCGGCTTCTCTGAGCTTCTCTGTGCAGCTCCAGAGACAGATGAATCTCCCCCTGAACCTCTTCATCGGGATCCACACGCGTCAGGTTCAGCCAGTTATCTAAACCTGCAGGAATCACTCAGAGCTTCACTTTTTAGAACAAAACACTATTGCATATGTTTAGAAAAGGATGCATACTATTCACTATTTTATATATATATATTTATTTTGCAGTATGCAGTGTTTTTAGTGTAAACCATGCACATATTTAATGTTTGCATTTGCCAGGGTATGCCGTATATAACCAGAATGCACTGCAGATAATGGATCCCACAATGCAATGCAAACCTTTCATTTCCAGTTTGGCAAATATCATTTAATTTTTGTCTTGTTCATGCAGTTTTTCATATTTTTTTGCAGCTTCACTTAAGTACATCAGCTTAAACTCAATAAAAATAAGAAATGTTGTTTTGACAGTTTACCTTTTTATGTTTTTTTTATTTTATTTTAATGGTTTTAGTTAACCTGGCGTCAATCTTATCTAGACTCGATGTTTCCTATTGATTTAAAAATATTAAATCATTTATACAATTTTTAATATTCAATATTTCTGAGTTGAAAACCGAATCAAGCGCATTTAAAGATTTATCGAAGCACGCTTTTAATGCATTATTTAGATGTATTGCATGGCAAATGCAACGCTTTGATTCTTCTTTGCATTTTTGGCAGCATCGTTAAAGACAGGTGTCAAAAAAAGTAGTGCTATGATTTGCAGTCCGGGCATAGTGCATTGTGGGATACGGTATCTCGTGCGCAGAGTTTAATTCAGCTCTTTCTGCATATTATGCACAAACTGATGCGTATCTGGTGTTTGTAAATGTGCGGAGAGTTTTCCCATGATCCCGTGGGTGAGGGGTGAGTCAGTCCTGACAGGCTGCGGTGAATCATGCAGGGCAAGTGCATGCTGGGAGAACATCGCTCCTACATCACGTATGTGCCCGTAATAACTCACAGCTCACAGGGATTTACTTCAGGGTGAACGGAACCGCTGATTTTAAACACACGCGTTCAGTTTAATACTTGTTTTATAGTTAAAACTCAACATATCCCTCTGATTCTGGCATACAGTGAATGTTCCTGTTGCCATGGTGATCTGGATTATCGTAGTTGACTAAAACTAAAACCATAACAAAAGAATTTTGTAACTTGAAATAAACATTAACTCAAATAAAAAAGGAGAATATATATACATATATATATATATATATATATACACACACACACTTTTTTCGTTGCATTTTAATGTACTAAATTAACTGAAGCTTAACTAAAAATGTCATTTTATACATTTAGTAATAGAAATATTAATGTAAAAGTGATTATAATAAATATATAAATAAATCAAACAAAAGTGTCATAATTATTATATATAAGCCACTATAATAATTGTGGCATAATAGTAATTAAAAAACGTAATAAATTTAAAAAAATAAACTAAACTGGCATATAAGTGACAATAATAAATTAATAAAGTAGCATAATAGTAATATAAAAGTGATTATAACAGTAAAATAAATATTAAAGTAATATATATATATATATATATATATATATATATATATATATATATATATATATATACATTATTACTGTATATTAATTTCATATTGTATAGAAATAATAATAATAAAAAAATAAAATAACAATTATTATTTTACATAAATATTTTTGTACTCATTTAGTTTTTTTATTGTTTAAATTTAAATGTAATTTTACAGGTTTACCGTGACGTGGCGTGTTTCGGTTCCTGTTTTATTTTGTTAAATTTGTTTCCGCACACTCGTTATTCTTCGCTCGCGAAGGCGGTTGTTCTTACCTTTGTGTTGAGCGCAATCACATCTTTGCTCAGGAGATTTTGCCAATCACGTCATCGTGACTGCGGCGCGAGAAAAACAAGACGAGAGTCAGAAAATCAAACCAGCAACTCACGGAAACACAGACAAGCGAAACGAACGGAAGAGACAAAGACGAGAAGCACAGAAGCCGTCGTTTGTGTGAATGAGTTATAACCTCGAGACCAATTTAAGCCGAAACAGACAAAAGTCGGCTGTTGGAAGAAATGAAGAAACGGTAATGTCTTCGAGAGTCACTCAGGGCCGTGGGTGAAGCACGCTTTAAGTGATGCCCGCGCATCGCCATGGCAACGGTTGGCGGACATGTCTGATTGCGTCAGAGTTTGTCGTCACACTGTTCAGGCGTTCAACGAGTGCCGATGAAGCACGTCCAGTCGGGTGCAAACACACTCCAATCAACGCTAATCCCACTAATTCCAGCGGCCTGTCTGTGCGGCGCAAACTGGCCTTCATTCATATTTAATATACCTTCTCGTGACATGACAACGTTCTCAAAATATCCTTACAACGTTATATGACGAGCATTCTAAGAATCTTTTTAAAATAGCGTTCTAAACGCGACAGGAAACTGTAATGTTCAAATAACGCATTATTATATTGAAAATAAAGTTGTAAAAACGTTGTATAAAACATTTTTTACAGCACCATATAGCAACATCAATATACCAATATACACCTATATAGACACTGGAAACTTTTTTTTAATATTGCAAATAATTGTTCAAATATATATATATATATATATATAAAATATATATATATATATATATATTAATATACATAATTATAATATATATATATATATATATATATATATATATATATATATATATAATTATATTTTGAGTAAAACAAACAAGGACATTTAAGTGTTTTTGTAAATGTTAATCTTCTGGTCACGAGAGGGAAACACATTTTAGTGTTCTTCGAATATTATAAATAAGCTTTCAAATAACTGTATATTTTGCGTAAAAATAAAGTTTGTTTGTAAATGTAAATAATATTAAAGAATGTTATATTTTGGGTAAAAGACGTTTTAAAGGTAAACAAATGTTTTAGTAACGTTTAAATAATGCTATAATCGCAACAAGAAACAGAGAAACGTTAACATTGATAAAATAAGAAAAAAATAATAATAATTTTGGACGAATTTTAAGAGCATTTAAAAAGAATTATGGTCACGTTCATCTCCATCTCTTCTTTCCGAAACAGTCTGAAGACATTTGGGCATCGAGGTTACGAGTTTTGGGGTTGAGATTTTGCCTGATAGAGGTTCAAGGGCTTCCCTGAAATAGACGTCATCCGGAGGGGAGCATATGTTGCTCTAAAACCTTTATATGCGTTTCAGACTGTGTTTACCGACGGTGGTTTCTGGAAGTATTCCTGGGCACATTTAGTGATGTCTTTCCAGACTCCTCTGCTGATGTTAGCGCTGTAGATGATGGGATTTGCGAACCTTTACGATCTGAAGTATTCCCCAGCCTTTTTACGCAATCTTTCACAGATTACAGAGCCTCTTTACTTCTGAGAGACTCTAAGACAGCATTTTATGTAACAGACCTGATGTCAATTAATTTAACCGGTTGCTAGATATTCTCCCAGCGGATTTTAATTTTTTTGCTCCTTTGCCAGCTTTTTGAAACCTGTAGCGGGCATCGGATTCGAAACGAACTCGTTTGGTGGATAAAAGTGTAAAATTTCTCTGTTTATTTCGATGTTATCTATGCTGTGCAGCGAACGAAATATGAGCGTTCTTACGACAACAAGAAAACGGACGTTTTAAATTGTTTTAAATATTAAATATAAAATATTTAAAGTATTATTATGAATTCAAACAAGCTCGTTTGGTGCATAAAAGTGTACAATTTTTCTATTTAAACATCTTTACGTTATTTATGCTCTGCAGCGAAATCGAAATATGAGTTAACGTTTTATCGCAACAAGAAAACGGACATTTTAAACTGTTTTAAATATTAAATATAAAATATTGAAAGTATTATTACAAATCCGAAACGAACTTCGTTTGGTGGATAAAAGTGTAAAATTTCTCTATTTATTTTGATGTTATCTATGCTCTGCAGCAAATGAAATATGAGCGTTCTTACTACAACAAGAAAACGGACGTTTTAACCTGTTTTAAATATTAAATATAAAATATTAAAAGTGTTATTACAATTGAAACGAACTCGTTTGGTGCATAAAAGTGCATAAAAATAAAAACATTTTTACGTTATTTATGCTCTGCAGCGAAACTAAACATGAGCTAACGTTTTATCGCAACAAGAAACCGGACGTTTTAACCTGTTTTAAATATTAAATATAAAATATTGAAAGTGTTATTACGTTATATTTTGGGCGAAAAAAGCTAGTCAAATTTTGTGCATTTTTTTTTGTTTTAATAACCTTTAAATACTGTCATAATAGCGGCAGAAAACGCAAGTGTACCAAAAACGAATTAGCTGAGATCAATTTTAAGTAAAGTGATGTTCGTGTAGAACATTGTAACGGATTTGTGACGCTTTCTGTCGGTTTACTCATGCATTTTTGACTCCTGCGATGTTTGAAACGCAGTCTGTTACCCGATGGTGTCTTCGTCCATGACGTAAAAGGTGAGCGTATGGAAGCCCATGGGCAGGTGAAGGGTGTATTCCTCGCCCCAGAACGGGTTCAGGTTCTTCCAGACGGTGGCGGTTCTGGACGGGACACAGAAAACACAGTTTAATCGCGCGTCCGAGCCTGAATTAGAAGTCTGCCTGGATACAGAGAACAATTTAAACAGCCGTAAGTGACGAGGATGGAAAACAATCAATCAATTCAACCAATTTCTCAAAGGGAGGCCTGATCATTTCCATTTCAAAAGACGCAAGGCTTTTAAATATGCACCACACCAGGTGTGCCGTTCATCAAACTATCACAATACAGCGTCTGACTCCTTCACACACGCAGCATCCTTCTGCTAGGGGCCTGCCATTAGTTAGGCGTTCTCCATGGCAACCAGCTGATGCTGTGAAGGGCAGTGATGCATCCCATCGTCGCATCAATAACCAGTACAACACCATTAATCACGGTGCATGCGATCAATAAATCAGAGACTGTTATGGTGATTAATAGAGCTTTCAAAACAGAAGCAAATGCAGTGAATTGCCTACTTGTTTAGAGACGTGGATTTTTTTAGACTGACTACAAATTAACTGTAAATGAAAGCGCTTTTGCATCCTTCAAATGACAGAAACACTGGTATTTTATTTACAATCGGGGCCAGCGCTGATTCTGAGCTAAATTATTTAGAGATGCAAACTATCTTTTGCAACATTAGTGTGCTTTTATATTTAATAAAAAAAAAAAAAAAAAAAAATATATATATATATATATATATATATATATATATATATATATATATAGTATCAAAATGATAAAAAAATTAAAAACACCTTTACTTTACGTTTGTCACATTATAAATACAAATAAAATGTTTAATATAAATAATAATATTTATTTATACTATTTAAATATATATATATATATATATATATATATATATATATATATATATATATATATATTTATATATATATATATATATATATATATATATATATATATATATATATATATATATATATATATATATATATATATAATTTTACCTATTTAAAAATGATTTTAATTGATAATCAATTAGTTAATTCATTAAATAATTAGATTAATATATATATATATATATATATATATATATATATATATATATATATATATATATATATATATATACAAAATGTCAGACTTCTGTCTATGATTTTGGTTAGAATTGTAAAAAACTAACACACACACACACACACACACACACACACACACACACACACACACACACACACACACACACACACACACACACACACACACACACACACACACACTCACCTGGCCACGACTTCATTATCAACTTTGACGATGCAGTATGGATCACTGGTCCCAGAACTTGACAGAAACACAAACATCATCTTCAAGTCAACAGCGTCATGACTCCAGAGTACTAGATCAAACACTAGAGAACATTCTCAGAACGTTCCGGCAAGGTTCCCTAAATGATCAGAGAATTCTGCAACAATCATCTACAAGAGGGAGATTGCATCCAGAATAGAACACATGCATGCATATGTTTGCATAAATATAAATACTATATAAACATCGCATATTTATTAAATACATGCATGTGTTTGCGTTTATAAATGAGTGTAAAAAAACTTTTTCGTTTGCGATGAATCGTCTGACATCACTATCATTAACAGAACGTAATGCTCGTAACGTTTTAAGACATTAAAAACGAACGTTCCATAACATTTTTAAATGGAACGTTCTGTAAAAGGAAACGTTTTCTCTGTCTTTAAAAAAGAAAAGTTCTGTGAACAACACGTTCATCCAGCGCTTTCTGCTTTCGTTAGCGTTTAACAGGTTTAAACGTTGTTTCGTAGCGTTCAGGTGACATTAAACGCACAATCCTGGAACGTTCTGAACGCTTTCTCTACACGAAAGCCCCATCGTGAAAATAACACCGTCGTCGTTTTAGCTCTGCGGGAACTCACACGTCTTTCGCGGGCAGGTTCCGTCCCTCGACGATCCGAAAGTAGAGAGAAGTGTTTCTGGCCATGATCAGCCTCATGTCACTGAAGATCTTCCAGGTCTGGATCAGAGCTTCAGGTCCGGGCTGCTCCGGGGAACGTCATGAAAGAGCAGACCCCGAACCGACCTCCATCGCCTGGTCCGGATCCATCGACCCGTCTCATCCTCTGTGGCGTGATTATATTTCTGCGGTTATTATACCGGGCGTGATGCGAGTCGTGATGCCCCCGTGTCTGTTCTCAGGTGAGGATGAGATGCTGATGCTGACGAGAAGCCGAGTGAACAGCGACATCCGCTGATGAGAGACGCGCCGTGCAGCGTAACCATAGAAACCTCGCCCGCCTTCTCTGAAAAGGAAGCGATATCTTAATACACAGAACATATATGTATTTACATGAATAGAGTCATGTTTATATCATTTATATTTGATATAAATGTATTAATATAGAATATATATATATATATATATATATATATATATATATATATATATATATATATATATATATATATAACGGAGTGCAAATGTAAAATTACTGCATAAATGGGGACAGCGCCATCTACCCGGTGCAGGATGTAATTTAGCGTGTGGAGTAGGGACCGCCCACAGCAGAGTTAACGAAGCATTGCTGTGGGTAAGTTGCACGTGTGTCGCGGTCTGAGAATTACCATTAATAAGTGTTCAAATCACACAAATATTTGCTTTATAGTGACGTTATCTCTCAATGAACATGTTGAGACTCTGTTGAGTTATGTTTGGCGTCGAGTGTGTTGCTTGATGTCGAGTTATAACGAGATTATATTACGAGGCCGATTGTAATCTGTTTGTGTGTTGTGTTTTATGTAGAATGGTTTATTCTCAACTAACGTGCAAACTCCTATTTATACACACTGTCTCCATTGTGCAGGTATGTTGTTGAATATGTTGTTAAAAGTTGTTAAATTATTTGATTCAAAATGTGTTGCTCAAATTCTCCGCTAGGTGGGGATGTTTCACTTATAATACGGTTTAATTGTATTGCTCTGTATTATATTTAGGATCTCTACTCATGTGCTTTATAAGTAATTGAAAATGTGTCACGTATAAAGAAATTGTTAACATCTAAAACAAACACTATACGATCACAAAGTTAAAAAGAATTCAAGAAACAGAATTGAAAGAGCTGTTTTCGAATAAACAGAGCAGAGTTAACGAAGCATTGCTGTGGAATGGTTTATTCTCAACGAACGTGCGAAACCCTATTTATACACACTGTCTCCATTGTGCAGAGTTCACAAAGCATTGCAGAGGCCGCCCAGGCAAGACCGTCACATTGGTGCCGTGAAGTTGTGATGCCGCTGTGTTGCCGTGGGTCGTGTCTTCAAGCAAGCTGAGCGTGATCACCGTGTTGACTCTTACGGACTTTAAGCATTCATCATCGTTGGAACAGTTCATCATCAGTCCACAGCCTTTCAAATCAAGGGACTCACTCGCTTTATCCTTTTCGGCTTCTTGCTCTGCTCATCTATATTGAATTAATTTTTGCATGTGTATGTACTCTTTTTTTTTTTTTTTTTTTTTTTTTTTTTGAAAACTTTGCTGCCTATGATGAGTAATAGTAAACGGTTTTTACCTGACCAATGTACTCCTGGTCCAGTAGGCAGAGGTAGAGGGGTTTTAGGGTTTCCAATTCCCTTTCAATGAACAGTCCCAGTGCTGACGATAGTTGTAGGCCTGGCAGAGAGTATGATGACACACAGTCAGATGTCAATCACAGAGCAGCCTGCGCTTCAACACCTAACAGTGATAGCGTGCATGACATGTTAGGGCAGATGACTTCAATTGTTCATCAGATTGGCCAACAATTAGCAGACAACATTATGTCTCATCTCAGTCCTTATAGCTTAGACACTGACACACCAAGTAAACAGCACACTGATGATAGGACTACTCAACCTTCAAGCATGTTAAATGTGTCTCAAAACCAAGTGATTCAGCACAGGAAAGTCAAGGAGCCGCCTTCCTTCAGAGGGGATAGCTCTGACACGATTGTAATTGAGGAATGGGAGGATCTCATGAAGACATTTGTTAAAAAGAGCAGTATGAGTGCTGATGAACATGTGGAAGAAATCCTAGTACACCTTCGTGGTAAAGCAAAAGATGTAGTCAAGTTCTGGATCAGAAATTGTGATTCTGCAATTGCTGTCTGCCCAAATTCCGTTTACAGCCTGCTTCGCAAACATTTCAGCTCTAATCATTACTCTCCAGTTCCTCTTGCCGACTTTTATACTACCTTACCTGAAGAGGATGAAAACCCATCACGACTACTGGTTGAGACTCAACAAAGCAGCGGATGTTGCCTCTGAATGCCTGCGAGAGCAAGGTAAAACACTTGACAAGCCCCATGTGGAAATAGTTCACATGTTTATCAGACACTGCCCAAGTAAAGACTTAGCCTTGACCTTCAGATCCAAGCCGATTGACAAGTGGTCAGCCCATGAAGTTCAGGCCGTCCTTAATGACTATCAATCTGACTTATCGTTCAAAGCCACCAGTACAGTGCATCGCAGCCACAGTGAAAGAGTTTCGGTTAACAAGATTGATGTTAATTCAGTTCCAGCGCCTGCTCCTTCAATGTGCGAACAACAGAAAAGTCCAGATTTATCTGCTCTTGAAAAGGTCATCGACATGCTTGAAAAGGTCCTGCTAACCAATACTAACAGAACTCAGTCCTGTCCTAAACAGCAGCCTTACAGCAGACTTCCTAGGATTGAAGGTTTTGATGCCTTGCCATGTTCTATCTGCGACGACGCTTCCCACTCTGCCTTAACTCATTGTCGTGAGCATCGGCTATGCTTTCAGTGTCAGTCACCAGGTCATTCCAGACGGTCCTGCCCTAGGTGGAGACGGTCACCTCAGCCTCATCAGGAAAACTGACAGGTCTGTGCGTAAAGGAGGTTAGTGCAGACCAAACTGATAATCCTCCAATGTTTGCCACACAAGATTATGAGTCTATTTTTGAGAAGAACAAATCCAGTGTCTCACCTGAGAAAACAGCTGTATTTCAAGGGGATACAACGAGTTCCTAGAGCCGATTCGTTATTCTACACTGCTGTATCTGTGGAAAATGGTCCGTCTTTCACTGCATTACTCGACAGTGGCTCAATGGCGTGCACTCTCAGTGAGGCAGCTGAAGCTAAGCTGCTAGCAAGTGCTTCTACATTGTCAAAGAGTTTTGCCGATGATGTTGTGATTATTGGATGTGGTGGTCATCGTGTCACACCAACGGCAATGTATGATTTGTCCATCTGTGTCTACGGATGTAAAATGATAGTACCTGTGCTGATTGTTCCAGGCCAGACTGATGAGATGATCTTGGGCAGCAACGTCATCAAGAGCCTGCTGACTATTCTGAAAAATACAGATGACTACTGGAAATTGATTTCACTACCAAGCGGTGATGGACAAAAGGAGTGTTTAGAGTTCATTTCCTTGCTGTCCAATACACAGCGATGGAGAGGTGATCACGTACCTGAGAAAGTTGGTACTGTTAAACTCAAGCACTGTGTCACGCTTCAACCCCAAACTGAACACCTTGTATGGGGCAAGCTTCCCGTCAACTCTGTGATGTCTGTGGGTAGTACAGTATTGGTGGAGCCTACCCAATCCAAATGTGGCCCTAAGCAGATCATGGTGGGTCGAGTCATTACACCTTTATGGGGTGACGGCTGGATACCTGTGAAAGTTATAAATCCACAAACAGTGTGTTGACATTGAGAAGAAATGCAAAGATTGCGGATGTTTCTCCTTGCATCGCTGTTGAAGATCTCCCAGAGAGTGACTATATTAAGTCTCAAGTTCAACACTTTCAACATGATGATGGCTCCCAGGAATCTGAAGACGAGATGGTACAGACCTTGAATGATTTGGGATTGAACGACTTGGATCTAACAGCTTGTGAAGTGCCTTTCAACATGGAAGATGAAATTACTCCATCTTGTGAAGAAATATGAGTCCATATTTTCGAGGAACAAATGGACTGTGGCGAAGCCAAAGATTTTGTACATCGGATCCGCCTAATCGACGACAGACAGACCCTTTCGCTTCCCCTACCGTCGTGTACCGCCTGGACATTATGAAAAGCTGAGAGTAGCGCTGGATGAAATGGAAGAGAAAGGAATAATCAGAAAATCAAACAGTGAGTACGCCTCCCCCCTCGTCCTGGTGTGGAAAAAGAACGGTGATTTGAGGATTTGTACTGACTTTCGATGGCTGAACGCCAGGACTGTAAAGATGCCCATCCTCTGCCACACCAGTCAGACGCTTTAGCTGCTCTTGGAGGAAACGCTTACTTCTCGACTATGGACCTTACCTCAGGCTTCTATAATGTTCCTTTGCATGAGGACGATAGGAAATATACTGCTTTCTCTTCACCATTTGGGCTGCATGAATATAACAGGATGCCCCAAGGCCTTTGCAACAGTCCAGCTACATTCATGCGCATGATGATGTCAATCTTTGGTGATAAGAACTTCACAAGCTTACTTTGTTATCTCGATGATCTCATGGTCTTTGCCCCCAACGAGCAGGTTGCTCTTGAAAGGCTGGAGATGGTGTTTTCAAGACTCAAAGCCCATAATCTCAAGCTCTCTCCTAAAAAGTGCCATTTCTTGAGAAAATCTGTTAAGTTTCTTGGCCATGTCATTTGTGAAGATGGCGTCAAAACAGACCCTGGGAAAATAAAGGCCATCACAGATGTTAAAGCAGTTAACTTGATGGATTCTGATGGAGCTACTCCGTGCCACAAGAAAATTAGATCTTTCTTAGGCATGGTATTATACTACCAACATTTTATAGAGCGATGTTCTGCCAAAGCCAAGCCTTTATTCGATCTCATCTCAAAGACTGACACGAGAGGCTCTAGAGGGAGGAGAAGGAAGCTTAGCTCAAAAGCTATGTGCACCAAGCTCGCACCTACAGACTGGACTGACAAATGCCAGGATTCATTTGACACCTTGAAAGAGGATCTTCTCACAAGCGTAACGCTAGCACACCCTGACTTTAACCGTGAATTCATATTATCTATAGATGCCTCGTTTGACGGCTTGGGAGCTGTTGTTTCTCAGATTCCTGAGGGTGGCACTATAGCTAGGCCCGTGGCATTTGCTAGCAAGACGTTGTCTCGTTCCCAGATGAATTACCCGGCTCACAGGCTAGAATTCCTTGCGCTCAAGTGGGCGATATGCGACAAGTTCCATTATTGGTTGAAGGGCCGTCATTTTACAGCTTGGACGGACAATAATCCCCTCACTTACATACTCACCAAGCCACGCCTTGATGCATGTGAGCAACGCTGGGTTGCTAAATTAGCCTCTTTCAGCTTTGACCTTAAATACGTACCTGGCTCTAAGAACATTGTCGCTGACGCCCTGAGCAGGGAGCCTTTCGTCCAGTCAAGTGTAAGTCATCGACTTGTCACAGAACCTTACCACTCTTTGCTCAATCAGGTTAATGGAGTTGTAGATCAAGTCGTCCAAGATTCTTTCCGTCTTACCACAAACTGTCAAGCATTAAGTTCTGCTGATGATCCCTCTGATACAGCTGGAGTTAGTGGCCAATGTCTAACGTCCCCAGGTGCTTTGAGTTCGCAGGATGTAGCTGCAGTATTGGACGCACATTGTTCTGGCGGTGTAGGACAGATGATGGGCGTGGAATCCATTCCACACTTCTTCAATATGGACCAGACTACGGCACTCACTGCAAGCACTCTGTCAGCTGCACAAGAACAGGATGACACTGTGAGCAGAGCTCTCTTTTATGTTCAACGACACAGACGCCTCTGACAAACATGAACGTGCTAATGAGCCTCGTCCTGTCATAAGGCTTCTTAGGCATTGGAATAAACTTAACATCAGAGATGGCATGCTTTTCAGAGTTAAAAGAGACAATCATATGAACAAAAAGCTGTATCAATTCGCTGCTCCAGATACTCTGAAACAACAAGTGCTTCATGGTCTGCATGATGCGGCTGGTCATCAAGGTCGCTCCAGGACACTCTCGTTGGCCAGACAAAGGTTTTTCTGGACAGGTATGCAACGCGACATAGCAAATTATGTGAAAACTGTATGCGGTGTCTCGTAGGCAAGACCCTGAACCAAGAGATCGTGCACCTCTTGAGAACATTCACACCTCTGAGCCGATGGAACTCATCTGCATCGATTTCTGGACAGCGGAGCAGGGTGATAACAGGAGCGTGGATGTTCTTGTAGCAACAGACCATTTCACCAAAATGGCCTACGCTTTTCCTGTAAGAACCAGTCCGCAGCTGCAGGTTGCTCATCGATTATGGAACGGTCTCTTCTGTGTTTACGGATTCCCGATGCGTGTGCATTCGGATCAAGGCCCGAGCTTTGAGAGCAAATTGATGAAGGAGTTGCTGGATATGGCAGGTGTTAAGAAATCACACACCACCCCCTACCACCCAATGGGGAACGGAATCACGGAACGCTTCAACAGAACCTTAGGGAACATGATAAGATCCTTACCTCTTCAGTCCAAAGCCAAGTGGCCACAGTCTTTGCAGATGCTGACTTTCTGTTATAACTGCACCGTTCACGAGACCACAGGCTTTGCGCCTTTCTATTTAATGTTCGGGAGAGTCCCACGTCTTCCCATCGATGTGATGTTCCAGCATGTTCTCAGAGATGATACTGTTGTGAAGTATTCAGATTTCGTATCCAAGCTTAAATGTGACCTCGGCGAAGCTGCAAAAATTGCACAGAAGCACAGTTCTACTGAGCAAGCTCGTCATGCAAGAATCTACAATCGGAAAGTAAAAGGATCACCTTTGACTGTCGGTGACAGAGTCCTTTTTGGCGAATCGTGGAGAGCGTGGAAAAGAAAAATCGCAGATAAGTGGGAGTCAAACCTCTACGAAGTGATGTCTGTGAGATCACCAATAAATGTCTATCGGATAAAAGACACAGAAACGGACAGAGAAAAGATTGTGCACAGGAACCTTTTACTACCTGTTAACTTTCTGTACAACGATGAAGTTGATTTACCATCTCATTCAACTGATTTGACCTCAGACTTGCCTGATCATCCTGACAATGATACAAGAACGGCTCACTGGGTTATGCAGTCTGATCAGCCCAACTGCCCCGAAAATGACAGTAACTCAAGTGCCTTGTCCGGAGTTCAGTGTTCTTTGGATGTTCAGAATTCCAATTCAAAGCAGACTCTGATACCTGTAACAGCTCAGTATCCACTGAACAGGAAGTGACCTTCAACATGTGTTGAATGACAAACTAGTCCCTGATGAAGAGTTAGGCCAGAGTTCCTCACAGCACTCTTCGACTATGCCAGTTTTTCCACCTTCACAAGTAGACAATAACCCTGTTCTGGATACAGTTGACCCTGTAATTTGTACTCAACCAGAACTCATTCCCACAGACGCAATTAGAACTAGAGCTGGTAGGACCATTAAACCTCCACAAAGATTGATCTGTGAGATGAATAATCAGTTTGTGCATGATTCATCACCTTCAGTGATTTCTCTTTTGATGTGGTGAAAAACCTTTTCATGGGTAATTTTCATGGTTACAAGTTGAATTGTAATTTTTGAGCTGAGATCTTTCTTAAGAAGTTGACTTCTCAATCCTTGAATAGTGTATATAAAGAGAGGTGTTTAGGGCATCTCTTCAGTCTGTGTTTTGCATGGATTTTGGTACCAGTCCATACTTGCACACTTCCTATGGAGGAATTTTGTAATTGACATTCACACTGAAGTGTTTCAAGGACATTCTCACAACTATTTTTTTGTCTTGCTTTTGTTACCTTTCTCTGGTTCTTGTGGTGTTAAGCTCTCTAACTGTATAGGCGCTTCCCCAGTTTAGCATAATTTTAGGGGGGTGCATGTAACGGAGTGCAAATGTAAAATTACTGCATAAATGGGGACAGCGCCATCTACCCGGTGCAGGATGTAATTTAGCGTGTGGAGTAGGGACCGCCCACAGCAGAGTTAACGAAGCATTGCTGTGGGTAAGTTGCACGTGTGTCGCGGTCTGAGAATTACCATTAATAAGTGTTCAAATCACACAAATATTTGCTTTATAGTGACGTTATCTCTCAATGAACATGTTGAGACTCTGTTGAGTTATGTTTGGCGTCGAGTGTGTTGCTTGATGTCGAGTTATAACGAGATTATATTACTTAGGCCGATTGTAATCTGTTTGTGTGTTGTGTTTTATGTAGAATGGTTTATTCTCAACGAACGTCTGCGAAACCCTATTTATACACACTGTCTCCATTGTGCAGGTATGTTGTTGAATATGTTGTTAAAAGTTGTTAAATTATTTGATTCAAAATGTGTTGCTCAAATTCTCCGCTAGGTGGGGATGTTTCACTTATAATACGGTTTAATTGTATTGCTCTGTATTATATTTAGGATCTCTACTCATGTGCTTTATAAGTAATTGAAAATGTGTCACGTATAAAGAAATTGTTAACATCTAAAACAAACACTATACGATCACAAAGTTAAAAAGAATTCAAGAAACAGAATTGAAAGAGCTGTTTTCGAATAAACAGAGCAGAGTTAACGAAGCATTGCTGTGGAATGGTTTATTCTCAACGAACGTGCGAAACCCTATTTATACACACTGTCTCCATTGTGCAGAGTTCACAAAGCATTGCAGAGGCCGCCAGGCAAGACCGTCCACATATACATGCATCTGTCTGTGTGTGTGTATGTATTTTATTATGTATGTATTTATATATTAATACACAGAATATATTTAGAAAATGTTATTATGTATTTACATGAATATAGTTATGTTTATATAATTTATATTTGATATAAATTTTGATATAAATGTATTAATATAGAATATATACATGCATCTAAGTGTGTGTGTATGTATTTTATTATGTATGTATTTATATATTAATACACAGAATATATTTAGAAAATGTTTAAATGCATTTATATGAATAAATATTATATATATATATATATATATATATATATATATATATATATATATATATATATATATATATATTTTTTTTTTTTTAATGTAATATATGTGTGTGCACTGTCTTTATTATGTATATATTTATATATTCATACACAGAATAGTTTGGGAAAATGTTATTATGTATTTACATTAATATATTTATGTTTATATAATTTATATTTTATATAAATGTATTTAATATAGAATATATACATGCATCTAAGTGTGTGTAAATATAAATATATATTTTTGTTTATGTAACATATGCGTGTACACTGTGTTTAATTATTATGTATGTATTTATATATTAATACACAGAATATATTTAGAAAATTTTTGTAGGCATTTGCATGATTTATATTTGATAAATATATTTAATATAGAATATATGCATGCATCTAAGTGTGTGTGTGTGTGTGTGTGTGTGTGTGTGTGTGTATTATTATGTAAACATATATAAATGTTTATCTATACATAATTCACTAAACTAACACAGAGTACAATTTATTATTCCATAACTAACAGGCTAGAGTAGGCGATAACAGTAATTCTTTATTATTATTATTGTTATTATTAGATTTTAAAATTATTTTAAATATTTTTTCTATTTTTAAATATTTTAAATATTTTTTTAAAAGAAAGAAGGATTAATGCAATAAAACAGAAGAACTAAGAGCTGCGCTATGTAAAATAAATACAAATAAATGACAAATACGAAATAACAGACATAATAAATGATTAGGAAGAATAAAGTAATTAATATATATTAATAAATATTAATATATATATATATATATATATATATATATATGTATATATATATATATATATATATATATATATATATATATATATATTAATAAATAAATTAATATATAATAAATATATATATATACAACATTTAAAAACCATGAGAAAAGACAAAGACGATGATTAATGCAATAAACCATACGAAATAAGAGCAGCATAAATAAAGTTTAGCTAAAAAAAAAGATGACTTTAACAAATATTAATTAAACCACACACATTATAAACTGTGTGTACACTCCATACGAGAAAACGTCTAGGCATATGAAAGGCCAGCCCGGCGCGCTGAAGGACCTCGGGCGCCGCTGATGCGCATGCGCAAACATGCACGCACGGTTCAAAACAATAGTCTCTTGAATGTGTGAGATTTGTTATTATACATCATAAACAGCAGACGTACGCTCTTATTGAACGCCACACGCATCAAACCACAACATTTTCCTCTCAGGAGGCTGAGATATAAAGCGGGTAAGAGTTTGGTTCAGTTTTTAGTTCTTCCTAACCTTAAAAGCTGAGAAGACATGAACGATCAACACATGATTCATATCGAAGATGTATTTTCTCTTAAAGGCAGTACATATGTAGAACTCCATGTACCTTTATCCTGCATTTCTTATGACTTTATATCAGGTTCTACTAGTTTTACAGCGGCTTATTCATTCATTCATTTATTTGCACATTTTGGGGTTATGTTTATGTTAATCTTTTCTTTTATAAATTATAGTAGTCACATATTTTGTGACTACTGTTAATAATTTAGACTTATGTTTATTACTTCTAGCCATAATTATAACATGTAGTTGTTATCCTAAATTAACCTTTTTTATAAAATAGTGTATATATATATATATATATATATATATATATACACTGTGTATATTTTTGTTTTACTTTAATGTATATATATATATATATATATATATATATATATATATATATATACACACACACACACACACACACACATATATATATATATATATATATATATATATATATATATATATATATACACACACACACACACATATATATATATATATATATATATATATATATATATATATATATATATATATATATATATTTTTTTATATATATATTAAATTAATTTTGTAATTACTTTTACAAATATTTTTGGAAAGTCAAAATTGGTCATTAATATGGTAATTTTAATGATTTTCACTTTACATTTTAGGTTACATTTATTTGTTTTAATAATTTTAGTGTAACTTTTTCATCTGATGTTTTATTTCTTTTCATCTGTATTTCTAACAGACCCGTGCTGGAGCGGCGTTAAGAAGACCCCTGTTTTGTTGACGATGTGCAGGCTGAGTGTGGGATGGACACGTACCCGGCCGTGAGAGACGACCCGTCGGATGCCGCCAGGCAGCAGGAGAGACACTATTACCTGCTGTCAGAGCTGCAGACGCTCGTGAAGGACCTGCCCAGGTCGGCACACAACATCAACAACAAGCACGCTCGTAAAATACAAACGGCAAAGACAGCCTTAAATTCATGAAGTCGTGGCGTAAAATATCACAGGCATAGCCACATCCACATCCTTAATCCAAGATACGTTCACTTGAGATGCACACTGAGCTGAATTTAAAACAAGAACAAATATCTGGCTATTAAAAGATGTTTTGCTTTACGGTGAAATAGTTTTTTCTGACTTGTGTTGAATTCAGCTGTAAGCCTATAGAAATGCTGCATGCTGATAGAGTGTTTAAAGCAGTCTATATAAAACACCTGTTTGACTCCACATGTTATTTTCCACATGTTCTGCTATTATAACCATCAAACCATTACTTTTGATGAATTGCATCCGAAATAAAAGTCTTGTTTCCGTAATATACGTGCGTGGCTTGTATTGTCTGTGTATATATATATACATATATAAATACAAACACATGCATGTAAATATTAATGAAAGTGTTACGTTAAATGTATTTATGTATCATACAGAATTCAAGAGTATAAATATTGACATTTAAATACATATTTACTGCATATATACATAAAAGAAAACACTCTTTACTCTTTATTTAAAAAATAGAGCCTGTAACGCTAGTGTCCTCTGTTCCTTTTCTATTCGATCTACTTGTTTGCGTTTTATTTATTATGTAAAAACTTGTGGGTTTTGCTAAAAGCATGTGATCTGTCTCAGCTCGTTCCAGCAGCGTCTGTCCTACACCACTCTCAGTGATCTGGCCCAAGCGCTCATCGACGGGACGGTGTACGAAATAGTGCAAGGACTGCTGGACATTCAGCACCTGACGGAGAAGAACCTCTACAACCAGAGACAGAAACTACACAGCGAGCACAGAGGTGTGTGAGTGTGTGTGTGTGAGTGTGTGTGCGAGTGTGTGCGAGTGTGTGTGCGAGTGTGTGTGCGCGAGCGTGTGTGCGCGAGCGTGTGTGCGCGAGCGTGTGTGAGTGAGCGTGTGTGAGTGAGTCTGAGTGTGTGTGAGTCTGAGTGTGTTTGAGTGTGCGAGTGCGCGAGCGAGCGTGTGTGAGTGTGTGCGAATGTGAGTGAGTGTGTGTGTGTGTGTGTGTGCGTGAGTGACTGTGTGTGTGTGTGCGTGAGTGTGTGTGCGTGAGTGTGTGTGCGTGAGTGTGAGTGCGTGTGTGTGAGTGCGTGTGTGTGAGTGCGTGTGTGTGAGTGTGTGTGTGTGAGTGCGTGTGTGTGTGTGTGTGTGTGTGTGAGTGTGTGTGTGTGTGCGTGAGTGACTGTGTGTGTGTGTGTGTGTGTGTGTGCGTGAGTGTGTGTGTGCATGAGTGAGTGTGTGTGTGTGTGAGTGAGTGTTTGTGAGTGTGTGTGAGTGTGTTTGAGTGTGTGTGTGTGTGTGTGATTGTGTGTGAGGGTTTCAGGCCGCGCTGAACGCTGCAAGCTGTTGACTGTGTGTGCGTGTGTGTGTGTGAGTTTGTGTGAGTGTGTTTGAGTGTGTGTGTGTGCGCGTGTGAGTGTGTTTGTGTGAGTGAGTCTGAGTGTGTTTGTGAGTGCGAGTGTGTGCGTGAGCGAAGGTGTGAATGTGTGCGTGAGTGTGTGTGTGTGTGCGTGTGTGAGTGTGTTTGTGAGTGAGTCTGAGTGTGTTTGAGTGTGCGAGTGTGTGAGTGTGTGCATGAGCGAGCGTGGTGTGTGTGTGTGTGAGTGTGTGCGTGAGTGTGTGTGCGTGAGTGTGTGTGTGAGTGTGTGTGTGAGTGTGTGTGTGTGTGAAGTGTGTGTGTGTGTGTGGGTGTGTGTGAGTGCGTGTGTGCGAGAGTGCGCGTGTGAGTGCTGCGAGCTGTTGACTGTGTGTGCGTGCAGCGTGTGTGTGTGCGTGACTGTGTGTGTGTGTGAGTGTGTGTGTGTGATTGTGAGTGTGTGTGAGGGTTTCAGGCCGCGCTGAATGCTGCAAGCTGTTGACTGTGTGTGTGTGTGTGCGTGTGTGTGTGAGTGTGTGAGTGTGCGAGTGTGTGAGTGTGTGCATGAGTGTGTGGTGTGTGTGCGTGTGTGTGTGCGTGAGTGTGTGTGTGCGTGAGTGTGTGTGTGCGTGTGTGTGTGTGTGTGTGTGTGTGAGTGTGTGTGTGCAGTGCGTTAATGTGTGTGAAGTGCGTGTGTGCAGGTGTGTGTGTGTGTGTGTGAGTGTGTGTGTGAGTGCGCGTGTGAGTGTGCGCAGTGTGTGAGTGAGTGCGCGTGTGAGTGCGTGCAGTGTGTGAGTGCATGCGTGCGTGTGCAGGTGTGCGTCTTGTGTGTGTGTGTGAGTGTGTGTGTGTGTGTGTGTGTGTGTGTGTGTGCGTGAGTGTGTGTGTGTGAGTGTGTGTGTGTGTGATTGTGAGTGTGTGTGAGGGTTTCAGGCCGCGCTGAATGCTGCAAGCTGTTGACTGTGTGTGTGTGTGTGTGTGTGTGTGTGTGTGTGTGTGTGTGTGTGTGTGTGTGTGTGTGTGTGTGTGTGTGTGTGTGAGTGTGTGTGAGTGTGTGTGAGTGTGTGTGTGAGTGTGTTTGAGTGTGTGTGAAGGTTTCAGGCCCTGCTGAACGCTGCAAGCTGTTGACTGTGTGTGTGTGTGTGTGTGTGTGTGTGTTTCAGCTCTCAAGCAGGATTTGGTTCGGAAGCACAAGCAGGCTCTGCAGATGTGCAAGTCTCACAATCTGTCCGTTGTGAAAAGCAACCAGAGAGCGGAGACTGAGGTACGGAGACTGTGTTTTCCTAGAGCCAGGGATTGAACCGAGGGGACGGCATCCTCCTGGATGAAGGGAAATGATAAGAAGCATCCCTTCTGTAAAACCACCATTCAGTTTGTGTGTGCTATAGAATGTATAGTGCAAATAAAATGTTAAAATGCTCTACTTCTGATCGTTTACAGCGTTTGGCCAAGTGTGCTTTAAGAAGCTTTGCAAAAAGCCAGGAATTTACAATTTAACTCGTAGGACTTTCTCCTGACGCAGTGTATTTGTGACCGAAAAAACATCTTTAGAGTTCAAAGACGTTCATTGCATGACCGTTAGAAAGAAAATATATCCATGTATGATTATATTTTATATTAATTGCACAAGCAATGTACTTTTCTCTTTTTTTTGAACGAGTCGAATGAGCCAGCGATTCAGCGGGCAGTTCGGATAGATTCGGTTCTATTGAATCAGCTGTTTTGAACGAGTCGTTCGATCTGAATGATTCAATGAGTCGTTTATTAAAACAGGGACTTGCTGACGGTTTTAATGTCGTTTATTTATCCGTGGCAGACCTAA
>NC_056706.1:1345033-1347533 GCF_018831695.1 Puntigrus tetrazona | reverse complement strand
CCAGTGAGTGCTTTGTGTCTTTACAAACTACAGCATCTTCAAAAAATGATTTAGTAATTTTTCACCTCTTCATTTTTACACAGCACACAGTACCTTTCGGTTAAATACTAGTCGATTACATTTAGTTATCACGTCTTGTTCATGTGACTGTGACTATAATCTACTTTTTTCTTCTCCAGAGTGAATGATGGCCAGCTCCTTGGTGAACCTGAAAGATGCTCTTCTTTCTGTATCTGTGTCTGTGTATGTAATGCATACTGAGATCGGCGTGTGACGTGATCTTCATCCGTCTCCACCTTCAGGACCAGAGAACTTCAGGTACTGTTTTGTGATGCTTCTACAGCTATATCCGTCTTCCTGAGAGGCTTGTGCTCAAATCAATCGCAAGAAAACAAGATCAAAATAACTACATATTTACTACAAAGGGAATGCTGTCGGTTTCTCTTTCGTCGGGCAGGAAATTTAAGGAGTTCTTGGTCGGATTGAAATAGAAAAATTATTTGTCGTACATTTATAGATTATGGAAAGGTTCGGGTTTTGATCCGGGCTGTTTTAGTCAATTTCTTACTTTAGGTGGATGTACGGAAATTAAAAACATAAAAAAATAGTTGTTGCTTGAAATAAAATAAACATTAATAAAAAAAAAAAAAAAAAAAAAAAAAATATATATATATATATATATATATATATATATATATATATATATATATATATATATATATATACACACACACACACACACACACACAACGTATATTATTTCAGCTTTTTGCCAATCAGCGCCGTTTAGTTTAAATTAAAATCTAAAATATAAATGTGCTAAAATTAAAATCATAAAAAGATTAAAATTAAATACATTGTAAATTAAAAAGCAATAGTATTAATTCTGAAACATATTCAACTTTATTTTATTTCAGCTCATTGCCAGAGCATCATTTCTCATTTAGTTTATGCTTGCAAAATGTTGCTTGAAATAAAAAAACTAAATAAAATGCAATAAACTTATTCAACTTTACTATAAATATTATACATTTTTTTGCTCATTACCAAAGCAACATTTAGCTTTTTTTTTAGCTTAATTTAATTAATAAAAATATTAAATTTATTAAAAATATTTAAAAATGTATAAATAATATATATATATATATATATATATATATATATATATATATATATATATATATATATATATATATATAAAAATATTTATTTATCAAAAATAATAAAAGTTAAATAGAAAAATAATACGACACACACAAACTAAGAAAAGCTAATAAAAATGATGAAAACAGAAAAATAAGAATTTTAAATTAAATAAAAATAAATGAAACACTGACAAAATCGGAGCACAGTTTGAGATCTTCTTTTCTGAAAAGCAAACACATGTGAGATTACAGTAAAGTCCAGTACAGACTTTGATTTGTTGTTTTGTCACGTTTCTGTCAGTGTACTTCAGTTTTTTGTTTCCAGCGTTCTTCATTTGTCCGGTGCGCTGCTTCCTGTTCCTCTTTGTGTTGTTCTCGTATCGAAGCGGTCCAGACGTGACATTCGTCGGGTTTAAACCTCGGCCTGTCAGAGACCGCTTGAGGGTTTGCTAAATAAAAGTCCATCCGCTGCAGAAAAGCACCCGGCGGTCAGGTCTTAAAAGGTTAGAAGGTCCAGAAACAACCTCAGATCTGTGTGTCACAGTTTTAAAACACTCAGGTGATTCAGGTTTACACGTGCTTGCAGACGCTTGTTTAAAATAAAACGAAAAGTTTATTTATCATAAAAAATAGACATGCAAATAAACATGATGTGAAACGAATACGTGAATATTAAAGTCTCCTGTGTTTACAAAGGCTTTTATTTATTTATCATCAAAAATAACATGCTTTTGCATTAATAGAAATGATAAATGCATGTGAATATAAACAGTATGTTGAATAAAAATGATGCTTTTTTTCCCTTTTATTATCAAAAATAGCATGAATATTAAATAATAATAATTGAAAAGGAAAATGTGAATTGATCAACTTTGAGCAAAATCAATTAAAGATACTCTAACTAATATTATTACATTGATAATACACTATGTATTCACTTATTTGTTTGATTTTATATTTTATAATAATAATAATAATAATAATAATACAATAAAATAAATGTATTTAATATATAATAAAATAATTATAATTTGATAAAAAAATAGTTATGTATGAATATATTACATGTAGTAGTGTAAGTATAAATTATACAGCATTAAAATATTTAATACTATTATTACCTAAGAGTTATTTTAGTTTTTAAAAGAAGTCTCTCCTGCTCATCAAGGCTGTGTTTCCTTGATTAAAAATATAATAAAAATAGTGAAAATCTGAAATATTATTAGGATTCAGAATAGCTGTTTTCTGTGTGAATATATAGTCAAAGATAATTTATTTCTACGAAGCGCAGCTGATTTTTTTAGCATGATTTCTCCGTGATGTGTTTCTTTAATGGTGCTGTAGTGGAAGGATCT
>NC_056706.1:1340033-1342533 GCF_018831695.1 Puntigrus tetrazona | reverse complement strand
ATATCTAACTCAATGTTTCCATCAGTGCTTGTTTTAAGGAGGTTGTAGTTTCTTTTCTGTCCGTCTGTTTCAGTTCTGTGTTTCTGAATGCTCGTGTGTTTCACTGCTGTGCTGCTCGTTGTTGTCCGTCAGCAGGACTCGATGATAACCTCAGAAGCACGTAATAAACCACGCGGCTCACCTCGCTGTCTGGCTACAAAACTAGGACAGGAGCGCGCAGACAGACCCACGGAGAGCCCGTGAATTATTGCCGTTCTTCAGCTTCATCCCGAGTCCGTCTCCGTCCGGCCTGAGAGCAAGAAAACGCTGGGAACATATGCGATCCGACCGGAAGTAAAACTCTGAGGTGTGAGGTCAGGCGTGCTGAATGGTGTTGAAGGAATAGTTGAGCCAAAGCCAGGCCGTCCATGATTAGGTGTCTCTGCAGTGGATGTGAATGGGTGCCGTCAGACTGAGAGTCTGATAAAAGCCTCACGATAATCCACGCCTCTCCGGTCCGGTCCGTTTAGTTATGTTCCTAACTAAAACAACTGAAAAAAGCGGTCTGGTCTTTTACTACTATAAAGATGTCTCAGTGCTGGATTTGTTTGGGCTTTTTGTCTTCTCAAGATGTTAAAAGAGCACTCTTTCTGTCTGGATCTGGGCTTTTAGATAGATCTAGATCATCGAGTCTTAGCAGACCAAAAATCACTAAACCGTTTCGATATCTTTGCACAATTTCTCTTGTTATGAACTCACAATTCAGATTAGTTTTTTTTTTCTTCAAACTTGCATCACAATTCCAACGGCTTGCTGAAAATATGATATATATATTTTTTATTAAATAGTATTTTCTTGTAAAACATATGGATTGGTTTAATTGTTAATTAGTATATATTTTACATAATTTTTATATATATTTGACATAATATATATGTGCGTATTATGTATATTATTATATGTATAAATAATACAATTCTAAACCAAAATGCGTTTTGAACTTTTTTGATCCACTTCAATATTTTTAAGTACATTCATATTTATATACTGTAAACATATATTTACTATATAAACACAACATATTTTTCTTAAATATACACATGCATGTGTGCGTATTTATATATGCATAATAATAATAAACAGTATGAACATTTAAAAGTTTTTTATTTTAATTTATTTTAAAAAAAATTAATATTATATCATATATGAATATTTTGGACAAGTCTTGATTTCTTTAAAATAACTGATAAATCATTCACATAAAATATGCATATGTCAATTTGATTTAATGCAATTGATTTAATTTTAAACAGAGAGCATTTTAATATACTAAAACCTTTTCATGGAGCAAAAAAAAAGCTCTTTTTTTATTCATTTATGTATTTTGTCTCGTGATTTGTTCGCATTCACAGCGGTATAAGAAAGCAAGTTATTGTTAGGAGAAATTAAAAAGGGGGAAAAAGCAAAACAAAGAGGCAAAGGAAAACGGTTCAATTTTTTTTTGACTATTTTAACACAAAGGGACGTCGTTTGGACGAGAAAACAAAGCGGCGACTCGAACAAGGCTGTCATTTTTCCGCCGAAGCTGATTTCTGAAGAGCGGTTGTCGTCTCCGAACGAGTCTGGCAGGCTTTTATTTGCGCGCCGGCGATTGACAGGCCGCCTTCGAGGGCTCGGCTGGGCCCGGGCCTCTTCCCGGCGCACCTTTGCCTTACAAAAAAAAAAAGAAGCCCGTCAGACCGCATCCCGCAAAAAGTGCTGAATTAAAGCAGTGTGGAGACGGGGCTCTCTGTCTGAATCAATCCACCGATCTGATGCTGAGACGCCTCTGCAGCTCTCTGTTGAATCCAGAGGTCAGCTCCGGTCCGGTGGATAAGTCCCTTATCGTATCTGCCCAAGGACTCGGCAGTGACCTTCACAGACACGCGTGCGGCGGATGTTTGTTTTGTCAGACAATAGATTTCTGGCAGCCGTCGGTTATTGTTCGGTCGGTTTAGTCTATAGGTGCGTGGTAGAATAAGGCATTGATAATCGACTGATGCTGTAGTAATATGAACACTAATGAGCAGCTAGTAGGTGCGACACGAAGTACTGCTTATATATACACTGCCCTCCACTAATGTGGGCACCTTTGGAAAATCTGAGAAAAGGTGGCTTTAAAAATAAATCTGCAATCATTTTGATTTTTCATTTTATATATATATATATATATATATATATATATATATATATATATATATATATGTAAAATTATATTTTCTGCATTATATATATTCTAAATATATATATATATATATATATAAATATATATATTTTATATATATATATAATTTATTTCTTATAATATAGTAGACATTATATATATTCATATAAATATATATATAATATACTTTATATTTATATGATAATATATATAATTTATTTTTTAATTATATATTACAAATAGATATATAGTGTGTGTGTGTGTATATATATGTATATATGTTGAAATTAATTTTCTGCAAAAATTCTAAAATAACTA
>NC_056706.1:1300033-1330033 GCF_018831695.1 Puntigrus tetrazona | reverse complement strand
TCCCTAAAATGAAACGGTCTGTCATTACCTAATTTGGAAGGGTCATGAATAATAATGAGGTCATGAATAATAAACTGGGCTCTGATTGGCTGTTTCACAGTGCATATGTGTATAAGTGTATATTTCAGTCTGTTCTCTTGCAGTTATGAAATTGCCGGGATATTAATATGCTCACACTGAAGCGGCGTTTTAGTTTCACTTGCACTTTCGAGATTCACCTGATTTTATCAGAATGTGTTATTTTTATTCTGTTTTTATCACCAACCCATCCCTGCACAGCCTGGGACATAATGTGTATATTTATTATGTATATACACACACATGCATATATATATATATATATATATATATATATATATGAATATAGATGCAATTAATCGCGATTAATCGTTTAACACGCAAGCCGATTATTTAATTACAGCGTTGGAGAAAGTAACGCGTTGCAATACCTCGTTACTACCGAAAAAGTAACTCATTATGTTACTTAGTTACTTTTATGGAAAGCAGTTCGTTACGTTACTTTCGTGTGACTTTTTGGATATGAGCAGGCCTTGATTGTTTGTTTGTTTTTAATATAAGCAAATGTACACCAAAAAGTGTAATGAATAAACCTCAGGCTGAAAAAAAGCTAATTGATGTCTGCACAGTGAAATACAGAGGAAGAAGAACTAGTTTATCATTAGTTTATCACATTAGCATGGTTAAACTGGATCATCAATGGGATTAGATGCATATTTAATTTTTGCATTTCACTGTTTAAATACATTTTGATGAATGCTAAATCTGTTTTATGAAACTGAGATGAATTAACGCACAGTTACGTCCTGATTTCTCGGTCAATAAATTGGAAAACAGGGTATCTAGCCTTACTTATTTTTTTGGAAAAAAATATCATGATTGTTGTTTTAAAGGTTGCGCGATTTGACATTGTATTTTGTAAAACCCACTCGTACATCATGTGATGCGTTCACATCACCGCACGATTCAGACTGATCGCAAATTCAAGACACGGGGCAGAAAATCTACATATTTATATAATTTCATATAGCTTAGTTAATCAGTTTCACACGAAGAGCGTTGTTGCTTTGCAATTTTTCACGACGGTTCATCAAACGAAAAGATAATTAAGCCACAATATTTGCTTTCTTTGCAAAATCTCGACAACAAAAAATAATAAACCACAGAACTGTTTTACGTCTCCGACGGCGATTCGTTTCTGAACGAATCAACCATTTAAATGATTCGGTTCACTTAGGATGACTCACTTATTATTTACAGCAACTTACCGCCACCTACTGGCGCTTTTAATTTCGCGTTCAGAGTATTTTTTTATTAAATATACTTAAAAAATATACATTTTCTTGTAAATTAGAAAGTAATGCGTTACTTTACTAGTTACTAAAAGCGATCTGATGGCTTGTAATTTAAATAAATGCACGCAAATTAGGTTTTTGTTTACATAATATACCCGTGTGCGCTTTTAATACGTAATCCGTAACCAGTAACAGATCCGGTTTTGAGTCGAAGTAGATCGTGCGTTTCTTAACGGAATCATTGTGGAATGATTTGCTTTTGTTATGTAATATTTTGCATTTGTGAAGCTGCTTTGGAACAATAGCCATTGTAAAAAGCGCTATACAAATAAACTTGAATTGAAAACTTGAATTAACGTCAAACGCCGGCGGACCGGAAATATGATTTCAGCCAAACGAGCTCCGCCCACGCGGGGTCAGCGGCGGGATCGGAAACAAACAGCGTTTGCAGATGGAGGCCGCCTCGATTGACCACAGGCGCCCACCGTACCCCACAGATCCGTCCTGAAATAGTTATAACCGATGACACCCGACGTAATTGCTAATTACACGCCTCAGCAAACGCGCTTTCTCGCTCTCCGCCCGCTTCTCTTCTGTTTTTCCGAAGCCAAATCTTCGGAGTTATTTACTTCTCCCTTTAGGATTCCGATGTCATTTGGAAATGAGAGCGTCTGTAATTTCCCTCAATGTAAAACACTCTCCCACTTCTCCAGAGAATTCAATCTCAGTATTTGATAAACGTGGGAAGGCCGCGCGGCTTTTGGAAACACGAACTCGTCGCAGCTGCTGGGAGAAAACGTCGCGGAGTTGGCAGGATCGCGATCGTAATTTTGGGCGCGTTGAAAGAAATCGATGTATTTCATTGTATGTGGGAATCACGAGAGCATGAAGTGATTTTTATGATTTATGGAGCAAGAAAATGAATGGAAAAAATGAGCACGTGCAGGAGGTTTTGCATGCGAGGATTTATTTAAATGAAGCTGGTAAGGTTAATTATGTTCTGTAATTGCTAATAACTGATAAACAAGAACAGCCTGATCATTTGCGGATTGCACTCATTAAATAAGAAATACTTCAAAAATATAATACGACTAATTTGCATTTCGTCCTGTGAAATCTCTGAAACTTTCCATTTAATATGCTGATACTGTAATTAGCATTAAATTGAGCTGAAAAGTGGTATTGTCCCTCCCTCAAAAAGGGAAGAAAACATTATCAAATATTTTACAAGGACATTTCAAAGGTGAATATGTGCCTTTTTATTGATTGGGCTTTTTTATTTGGAGTTATTTGGATTTATTTATGAATTAATTTATCACACCATTTAAATACACAAATTTTGAGGTCAGTAAGTTTTGTTTTTTTTTGTTGTAATTATTATCATTCGTTTTATTCGGCTATCCAGTGAAGACAGTTATGTCACAAAAAAATTCAGTTTCAAATAAACACTGTTTTTCTGCCCTTTCTATCCATCGGTTTTCCACAAAAATACCGTGCAGCACAACTGTTTTCAACATTTATGATAATCAGAAATGTTTCTCGAGCGGTATATAAGTATATTATTATGATTTCTGAAGGATCATGTGACTAGAGTAATGATGTTGAAATTAATTACACTTTATCTCTGTTAATTACTGTATTTTTCTAAAACAAATGCAGCCTTGAAGAAACTATACAAAACATTAAAATAGTGTTCATTAGTTCTCGTAGTAGCGCTAAAAAAGTCAAGGTAAGACGCTTTCAAACGCTGTTTACTTGACTTTTCATTAACTGCTTTATGAATATTCAGTAATTGAGATCCCGGTTTATCTCAACAATTACTTTGAACGATGACTTTTATAATTGTCTTAATATTCAAGATATTAATATCTTAATATCTCCCACGTTACCAGGTTGAAGCGACGCATAATTAGATTCATAATGAAAGTGAAAATGCCACTGGTTAATTAAGCACAAAGGGACGCGATAAAGGTAACATGTATCCGTAAACAAACGCAGTCGTGATAAATGCTTCACTGTTGATTAATCTGCTGGAAAATGACTTCAAGATGCAGATCTCAGAAAGGTCGGCGTAAATATTACACACTTATTAACTCGAAAGTCATGTCCAATCCCATTAGGGCTGAAAGTAAAAGCCTATTGATTGTTTTGGTGTTTAAAGCATTTTATACATGAATTTAATAAGACAGTGAGGTGACGTTGCAACTTCGTACATTACTGTCACTAATTTAATGCATCATTAAAAAATAAAAATCTGAATATTTTTCCTAGTAGCCACAGAGCACGCTAAACACCTTAGCAACTCCCTAGAAACGGCTCTGAACGCTTTAAGATCTTCTTAGTGCATTATCTCCTGAGCAACTCACTACCAGCAACTCCAAACTCCCTAGCAACCGCTCCAGCAAATCCCTAGCAACTACTCTCAGTAAATGATCACCTTAGCAACACCCTTCCAACAACTCCAAACATCATAGCAACTACTCTGAGTAACTGAGCAGCTGAACATCTGAGCAAGTCTATAGAAACAGCTCATAGCACAGTAGAAACTCTAAACACCATAGCAACTCCCTAGCAACTACTCTGCAAGAACTGAGCGAAAGATCACCTGAGCAACTCCCCACCGACAACTTCGAACGCCATGAGAACTCTCTAGCGCATATTTTGAATAACTAAGCAACTAAACATCTGAGCAACTCCCTAGAAACACCGTAGCAAACTCTCTAGCAGCTACGAATTATCGAGCAACTCTGAACAACTGAACGTCTAAGCGACTCCCTGGCAACCACTTCAAACACCATAGCAACTCCGACATTCAACCGTTCCGAACGCTTTAGCACCTCCTTAGCAACTCCCTAGCAACCAGTCTGAACAGCAGAGCGGTTGCTCCGTAGCAACCGTTCCAAACACCGCCTAGCGACTCCCCAGCAACGCATCCATAAACTAACGCGGCGTGCTGATAAACAAGCTTCCCTTTTGATGGATCTGCTGGAAAATGACTTCAAGCTGCAGATCTCAGAAAGGTTAGCATTCGCGGGTATGAACGTGACATTCACACGGCTCTCCAATCCCATTTGTGCTGCAAGCAAAAACCTGCACATTGATTATTTTGGCGTTTGAAGCGTCTTACACGCGCATTTAATATCACAACTGGGGTTTGCTTTACAGATCACGTTGTAATCTTTAACTTTTCGACACATCTGGAAGAGGACGAATGCCTCGGTGCTGTGTTTAAGGGAAGTCTGGATGTGTTTATGCTGGGTGTGTTTGCTATTATCTTTACGCTTGGTTTCAGTCTGCAGGGCGTCACGGGTGGGTCATTCTCAGGGTCAAAGTTCGGCGGCAGACGAACTTGTCACGGTGGCAGAGAGAGGGTGAAGACGAGGTCTTCTCCCGTGGTTGGTTCTTCTGAGCCGTGTGCCGACAGACGGCTGGTCCTCGGGGGTTTTGCGTGGATGTGTCTGGCAGATGTTGTGCTCTTCTGGGGCAGCCGGGTTCTTCCTCCCTCCCGGGTCGTCCGCTGTGACCCGTGACGCTCCTCCTGGACCACCGTCATGCAGACAGGGTTGCATTATGGATGAGGTATGCGATAGTTTAAAGGGATAGCTCACCCCAAAATGAAGATTTGCTGCTGGTTTAACTCATCCGCATTACAATAAACGCTTTGAATCCTGAATCGTTGAATCAAACTATCACTCGACTATCACTGAATCTCACTATCAGACGCCTGACAGCCAGTCCAACTCAAAATGAGCCAAAATAGGAGCCTATCTGATCCTATGAGGAACTTATTGAGCACTTCAGCTCCTGAGGAAACGGGTCGACTCGGACCGACTGATGCTGATATGAGCATGCGTGAACCTAGAAATGCACTTTTTAATGGTTTCTCATTGTTCATGTAAAAAGTGATTCGTTTATTCACTTTTCCAAGTATCACATCATTATGGTGCGCTTTATTAATTTAATTGCATATACGTTACCTCACTGAGACGATCGTGTTAACGAACCAGTGAACTGAACCGGTTCATTAAAACGAACTGCCTGAAAGAATCAGTTCACGGAAAAGAATCAGATTGCCTCATTTGCCCGAGACTCTCGGTTAGAGTGAATAATGCACTAAATAATGTTTATTTTCTTGCACAGACCGATCGTTTCGCTTCATAAGACTTCACACGGTATGCTTTTTTTGCTCAAAACTCTCAAAAGCTACAAATCCTTTCCACCGTTCTTCTGAAGAAAGAAAAGTTGCAATTGTAAATTAACAGCTGATTTTAATTTTGGGGGTGAACTATCCCTTTAATGCAGCTTCTTTGGCAACGTCGCGCATTTCCATTCGAATACGAAGGCGACTGAAAATGTATCTGCAGACTCTCTTTGTCTTTCCCGTGACAGTTTTGTTCAGTTTTTGTTGGGAAGGAGTTTTGGTTTGATAAGAATTGATGGGTTTGTCTTTGTGCAGCGGTTACGTTCCTGCGTGTTGATCTATGATCGCTTGATAAAACCGTCACACTGAGTTCTGTTCAATAAGAGAGATACCGAAAAACACAAGCGAATCATTTAGAGGATTCCTGTCACAGAAATGGATGAGATGCTGAAAATCATTAGGTTCGCTTGCCAAAGTACTGTTATGTTTCTGTTATATGACTATTTATCTACACCGCCGCTGGAAAGTTTGAGCTCGGTTTATTGTTTTAACGTTCTAGATGTCTGCTCGGCGGCTCTGGGTGCGTTTGTTAAAAAATACAGCGAAATTGCGAAATACGATTAATAGCTGTTTATATGTAAATGCAATTTATTCCATCCGTCGTTACTCCAGTGTCACGTGATCCATCAGAAATCTAATTGCGGATTATCATCAATGTTGAAACCAGTTAATCTTCGTCAGGCCGAGCTCGCAGGCTTCCCTCAAGTTTGAAACGGAGCTTTTTCGGTGCGTTTCGGGACGTGATTGTGGCACTTTGTCAGTCGCTTCTCAGATTAGCAAACCCCAGATCATCCTAACACGCGTCCCTGACACCGATGACTTGAATATGCACGATGAGCTTGATGAAACTTCGACGCGCCTTAGCAATGAAATCAGGAAGGTTGGATTAAACCGCATTAAAATATGCATATTCCTCTCGTCATTACGGCAGCCCGATGTTGGTGTTTGCTCATGAGGGGATTAGATCCGAGTCCGATCATTATATGCGCGGCTCAATAATGCATGAGCAGCGAGAACGCCGTGACGTATTAAAGCCGTCCGGTTACGTGCATGTCTTTGCAGAAGCAAGTCGCCGGCCTACGCCAAAACTCATTGTGAATTATTTAACCGCTGCTCGTTATTGCAAAGCCCGCAAATCTTCGAGGCGCAGCTTTAAAATAAAAAAAGCGACAGTAGCCATTATCCTATTTGCACAGCTGCAGGGAGGCGTGCGTTATAGCTGCGCGTTCGTTTTGCTCTTTCGTCGGGCTATCGAACCGTCAGACCTCTTTGCGCCCTGGATTTGTGGTGTCGGATGGAGAAGAATCATTGCGCCTCATCGTGAGCAGAAACCACCTCCGCATAAGTGGGATTGGCTCTTTATTTTCCCACGCGGATAGGGCCTGCTCGGGAAAACCGAGGCTGTTCAGGTGGGAAGGAAGGGAGATCCGTCTTGGGAAGGCCTTGGCAGATCCTCCCGATCGGACGGAGCGCATTCGGTTCCCGTGCAGCGACTGAACGCCTTCCAGCGTTTGCAGACGTTGATGGATGAGAACGTAACGACGTGCCGACGGACGGACCGCATCTACGAGAGAAAAAAGCGAGAACGCGGCAATTAATCTCGAGGCTGGAAGGCTCGGAAGCGGTTGGAGCCGTGTTGCGGGGCGTCTGAAACGCATAAACGTTTGGTTTCGGTTTACAGTCGAGGTTCTTTCTCTCCCGCGTTTCCGCTCGTCTGCGAGAGCAGTTTGCTGGTTTTTGTTTTGTTTGAGGGCTTGCAGGATTGCAGTTCCGCTCGGTTTCTGCTTTTTATCAAGGACTTGGTTTTATGGCCCAATTTAGTAAGGTTTATGCATGAAACGTGTCAAGATACTGTATGCGTTCTCTGAAAACTAGATTTAATATTAAATGCGGTGCGCTTTCTTGGATAAACGTAGTAGGCCTGTCAAACACTGCATTATTACAAACATTTAGCGTAATGAATAAGAACAGGATTTTCTTGCTTTGCTGTGAACTGATTCTATATTTCTATTTTTAACTGAAGCTGGTTAGTTTAACAGTTTAGCTATTTAAAGAGACATTTATATAATGCATAATGAATGCAAGGTTTTGTTGGAAAGTATTAATCAAAGCTTTTTGTCCTTTGTACAAAAAATACAGCAAAAAGGTGAAATATTATTACAGTTTAAATGATCTGTTAAAACGTAATTGATTGATTTGATTAAAACTGAATTTTCAACATCATTCATGATTCTTTAGAAATCGTTCTGATATGCTGATTTGCCGCTTTAATAAAATCAAACAATTAATTGTGATACATTGCATCCAAAATAAAAGCTTTTGTTTACATAATAATATATGTGTGTACTGTGTACATGTATATATTTAAGAAAATATGTTATGTTTTTATAGTAATTATATTTATAATACACAATATATATATATATATATATATTTATATAACTATAATATGAATATAAAATTTGCATGTAAATACATGCAAATATATTTACATGCATTATATATATATATATATTACATCAATATATTATATATATATATATATATATATATATATATATATATATATATATTTCAATATGCATGTTTATATTCATACATACATGATAAACATCATGTACACAATTTTTAAACCTTAATTTTGGATGCAATTAATCGTGTTTAATCATTCGAAAGCACAAAAAACATTTCTGATTATTACCAATGTTGAATACGGTTCTTATTTTGTGTAAACCATGATACTTTTTTTTTTTTTTTTTTTTTTTTTTTTGCAGGCCTTTGATGAATAGAAAGTATTTCGTAACATTATGAGAGCTTAGGCTAAGGCAAGATCAGGCAATAGCCCAGTTTAGGACATTTAAGTCATTTTTATAAAACATTACTGCTTTGCATCTCGAGACAAAACAAAAGCGTTGGTATATTTTAAGATCGGTTGTCTTCACCGTCGCTGCTGGTCAATTTAATGCATACTTTATTGATAAAACGTCTCTAGACCGTGACCTTATGACCCTCGGGCGGTAGAATATATCGCTCCATCGAGGCTCTTATCATCTGAAACAAAACAGAAAGGTCTTGATGAGCTCCCGGTTGATTTACTCCGATCCTGACAGTAAATAGCAGATCTGTAATGTATGTGTGTGTGCAGAGGCTCTGGCAGACTCATGAATCACGCCGCTTGATTCGGGTGTAATGACGGCGCGGCAGAGACGAGTCTGACAGAGATGGAGACGCCCAGACCTTATTTACACCGAGCGCACGAATCATTAAACGTTCACCGATTCGTCTCTGAGCTATCGCATGAATCATTCCTTTTGACTCGGATGCGAACTCTGATCGGAGATGATTCACGCGAGCCGAGCGGGGCTCGTCGCTGCCATCGCTTCGCTGTATTTCTATTGCATTCACTTCCGTTTGGAACTAATTACGAACGTCACAGATGGCCTGGAATGGTTTTTCCAGAATCTGCTGTGTGCGTTGGCCAGCGTACAGTTTAATGCGTTATTGTTTTCTTTGGGCTGCAAACAGAAGTGTGATGTTTGAAGAACGCGCTGCTGTCATTAAAGCAAGAGAGACATAAAAAAAATGGATTGTTATGCTAATAATATAGTTTTAATGAAAAAGAAAACATTAGAAGAACGTCCGTTTGATGCACGGAGAGCCAAATAAATGCAAACAGATCTCAGCTGAGCAGGAAACGTTCTTAGAATGTTATAACAAACGTTCTTTCAGTGACGTTAATAGAACGTTCATTTAATGTTTTGGATTTGTAAGGCTATGCAAAAAAAAACAAAACAAAGGACAATTTGTTTATTTTTTTTTACGTTAACATTCAGAAAGCTACCATTACCATAATGTTTGCAAAAAAATTAATAATTTTTAAAAACACAGAATAAAATGTAATTCTTGCATTCTTGTAGTAATTTAAAAAGAGAGTCAAATGGTCCTTAATAATGTTTTTTGCTCACAATCAAAGAAAACAAAGGTTTTTAAACGTTGCAATATGTTTAAAAATGTTTGGAGATTTTGTGTTTGTGCAAAAGTCAGATGTTTGATATTTGCAAAATTTTTAAATAAAATTTTTCATTAATATTTGCATAATCTAAAAAAAAAAAAATCAGCTTTATTTGGAAGGCCGTCTAGCATTTTTAAATGTTGCAACACATTTCAGAACTTTCAAAAAACATTTAACATGTCAATTTCATAATGTTTTCAAAAATGTACATTTTATATTGTTTAATTTTATATTGTATCATAAAATTGAGATTTATACATCATTCTAAAGCTAATCTGAATGAATCGTCTTTCCATTGATGTCTGATCTGTTACGATCGGACGATATTTGCCTGAGATGCAACTATTTGAAGATCTAGAATTAAAAAAAAAAAAATCTAAATATTGAGAAAATCACCTTTAACGTTAAGTTCTTAGCAATGCATGTTACTAATCAAAGATAAAGTTACATTAGGAAATTCACAAAATATCTCAAAACACGAATTTTACTAAATATCCTAATTATTTGGGCGTAAAAAAAAAATCAATAATTTTCACCCAATACGATATTGTCTATTGCTATAAGTATACCCAAGTTTTGCGTTCCAGCTTGGAAAAGTGTTTTTGCATTGCTTTAAACACCGGATGCTTCGACCATTTGGAGGACGTTCGTAAATAACTCGCTTTGCAAATGTTTCTATAGAATAATCGTTTGTCGTCCGGTGATCCTCCGGTCCGCGCCGCCTGTCTCGTCCCCTCCTCGCTCTCGAGGGCCGACATTACACGGAGAGATGAGCCGTTCTTGCTCTCCCTCGTCTCTCAGAAAGAGGCCAATCTCAGCGAGGTAAGATGAAGACGCGTCTGCGCGCTGCCGGGTCAATTGAAGCGGTGTACTTACCCTTGTGGTGCAGGAAAAATGAACTACCGCCGCTCGTCTGGGGACGTGAAGGACTCGGGTTAATGGGGAGACTTGGCTCTCGGTCCACATGAGTGATGCCGGCTTCTGTGACAATGTTGTTTTCCAGTGAAATGTATGACATTATAAAGATGAGGGAGTTGGATGGAGATATTGGAGTCTGGCCAGGTCGCTCTCAGACATCTCTCTCTCTCTCTCTCTCGAGACGATGGCTGATGATGATTTCTGTGACATTTCGCTGTAACATTAAAGTACCTCGCTGAGACGGATCCGCGCAGCCGCTCGGCCAAATTCCATTTTGTTCAGAGAGAATGACAGTCATTCCCGGCAGACTGACGCTCGACGTGGACTCGGGTTAGAGAGACTGACAGGAGCGCTTCCAAAAAAAGCGATTTCGGCCCCTCCGCCTCGATGGAGCTATCAGAAACGTCCAAGGCGCACCGGCTCCGCTGGGAGGCCATTAGCAAAAAAAAACAAAAAACAGAGCGTTTAAATGATTTTGGTCACGGGCCGCTGGGCGCTCTCAGCGCGTCTCGAGAAGTCTGGGAGAGATCTTGCTTTGCTTGACCCCTTCGCGCTCGAAATGACCGCGTCGTTATGCTTCTCGGCCGTGTACTGTGATGATATCAGGCATCTTTAAATGCTTTGATGCTGGACCGTGATGCTTCAAACAGCTAAGTCACTATTCTATGCTGGCAAAAAAATTATTTAAAATTAATTTAAAAATAAAAAAATGTGTGTGTGTATATATATATATATATATATATATATATATATATATATATATATATATATATATATATATATAAATTAATAAATAAATAAATAATATTTAATTAATTTTAAATGCTCGTTTTACAGTATCTATTATTCTGTCTGTTTCTGAGGCTTATAAAGCTTTTAAACACTTCCAGATAACAGACAGATATTATATGAAGTTCTATGAATTCCAGTTCACTTCAATTCTACATAACTTTAAATTCAAATTGCAATTTGGCATCCAGTTGATGAACGTCTCAGTTTGATTCTGAATAGTGATATAAATGCTTTGTGTGTGCATGTGTGTGTGTGTGTGTGTGTGTGTGTGTGTCTGTGTGTGTGTGCGTGTGTGTGTGTGTGTGTGTGTGTGTGTGTGTGTGTGTGTGTGTGTGTGTGTGTGTGCATGTGCTGGTTTTTGTGGTTTATGGGTATTAAATGACATGGGTATGACAGAGGTATTATGCTTAAAAACATAATAAATGTGCTTATCATACGCTTTACGTTCCTTTTAAATGTCCCACAAGGACAGGAATACCAGTAAATTTTGACATTTTTAGGCCAAACATAAGACATACAGAATTAAATTCTTTGAAAATCTAAAATTGCCAATAGCTTCCTGTAAGGGGTAGGTTTAGGTGTAGTACAATAACACATACGGTCTGTACTGCATAAAAACCGTTACCCTGCCTATGGAGAGACCTCATAAGAGTGTGTGTGTGTGTGTGTGTGTGTGTGTGTGTGACAAATCAGACGTCCACAGCACATGTGTCTCGTTGAGGTAGATATTGTGGCTGCTGAAGGCTAAACAGGATATCTTTATACTCGTCTCTTCTTCCCTGGAGCCGAATAGTGGACGTCAATCACGAACTCCACCAACCAAACCCCGTGAGCCGCACATGTCACCGGGGGGCCATTCAGGAGCCCCGGCTCTTATTGGCTTTTCTTATCTCTGCAGTCGGTGAAGAATCACCTTTCATTCGTCCTGGGTTTTCTTTCTCCCCCAATGCGGCAGGCGGCGATCACGGTTTCTGCTCGGCGACGACGACGATCCAAACGCATCGCGCGTGTTGCGCGGCTGGAGGAAATGGCAATAAATGAAATTAAGTTTGACACGCGCGCGGCGATCGGTCTTCATTCGGTTACCAGATACGAGTTTTCTTGGTTCTCCTGAGTGAAATCTCCATGATGATGATGATGATGATGATGATGATGATGATGATGATGATGATGTGCAGGACTCTCCCAAACATCTCGTCATCTCCAGCGATGGATATCGCGGGATCAGATATCCTACAGGCCCATTTGCCGAAGAAGCCCGAACATCGCATTCTTAATTTCCTAAATCCTTCCTCGTGATAAATGTGGGTCATATTCCTGGCGTTTCACGTCCTCTCTGGACGCATAAACTAGATTTCGGCGGAAACCCGATGCTGGACTCTGAGGAACCCGATAGGAAATTCTCCAGGATATTGATGAGTTGAATGGGATGCTCGCAGCTGAAGGCATCAGTCCTGATTACAGGCTCCAGGACTCTCATTACGGCTCGTGTGAACGGATGCTGGAGGCTGCGGCCATTAATCCCGCTGCATTCGGAAATGGTGCTTTCTTTTTTTTTCTAAATGGCTCTCCCAAAGTTGCTTGTCCATAACTGAAACATCTCAAAGCAGTTCAAGTGACAGCAATGACCTCTTCAGCCACAGATGTCTGTGGGTAGATGTGTTCATATAAAGCTACGGTAGCCAACATATCCATAAAGAGAGATCTATTTAAGCTTGCTCATTGGATAATAATGCACAAAAGCGTAATATGTGAAGTCGTTCACTTTTTTTTGGCAATGAACGACACGGAGAAATCTGATCGGATGTATATATGTGCTTTTATTTATTCTTTTTCCTGTTACCTTAGATCTGCCTCAAATCTCTTTTTATCTGTAATATGAACTTTTATTACCTAGTGAACTTACTACAAAAAAAAAGTTAAAAGTATTTACTTCCTTTTTGTTTTCCTTTCTTTATTTTTTAATTGTACAGCCTTGATATTTTGATATTTTTCGCTTTATGCTCTGGAGTACCTATATGAATTAAATCATTTGCGATCCTGCACCTAATTTACAATTGAAATAATTATTCACGAACCTATCATTTTGTACCAGGATTGGTGCGCCGATCGCTCTGAATCAAATGATTCGTGAAAGGCGATTCGAATGGAGCACTTCGAAACTTCAACGTTTCGAAAAGCTCAGATTCATCTTTGCTTTTTAAAATCATTATGAGCAATGCTGAAACTGGAAAATGAATGGATGTTTTGGGGTTTTCTTTGCTAGTGAATCACTTGAATCGAATGATCAGAGCCACGAGTTTCGAGTTTGTTTCAGTTCCGGTGTAAACGACTCGGTCGACTGAATTGTTTTGCTCTTCTTTTACATCTGCAGTCATGTTTTGCAGCGCGCAACTAGCTTGCTAGTTTTACGGCATTAACTGAAATAAGCAAAAATGTATGATGCATGCAAATAAAATATTAATATTTCGATCCCAAATATACACTGTAAAAAAAAACGGTAAAAATTCCTGTAAATTCCTGTAAAATTTACAGGGAAAAAACACACTGATATTCCTTGCATTGCATTTCAAATTAACTTTGAATCTAATTTTTCTCATCAGTTATATGTATTAGGTTGTCTGTTACATGTATTATTGTTAAATTAATTTTATTGCATATTTATATGCATATTTTCTCACCGTGACGGTGTTTAGTGCTTGTGTGAATGACACCGAGCACCTTCTCTATATTTTCATATTTAAAAGCTTTGGTGGCTATCAGTGTATTTACAAAACAGATTTCCTACTTTAATAGGTAGGTGTGTAATCGTTACATCAGTTAGTGAAAATACGGTATTTAACTGTAGATTTTACTGTAAAAACGAAATTGTTGTTACCGTATTTTTAACGTTTGAATTCTGGAAACGTTTTTTTTTACAGTATGTCTTCCTCGCCAGTATTTCTATATCGTCATCAAGCCACGTTATACGTTGTCTATATGGTATTCTATGGCTATTCTATGCTTCACGTAGAATTAAACGCATTGCAGGCTTGTCTGTACTTGTGTATGAATGACAAAAAATATGTACATTGATTTTGGTCTTGGAGTTTGTTTTGTGTTCGTTACCAAGTCAGCGGTGGACTAACCATGCATTGAGTTTTAAAAATCAAACAATCATTGCTATGTTCGAAATCGCTAGAAAACTCTTGCAATGTCAAGAACACGGGAAAATTAAGTTGCGATAACGAAAACCAAGCGCTGCAATAACGCTGCGGTCCGAACCTGCACGAAATGCCAAATAAAAGCTTTGTTCTCTCCAGAATGAAAATGGCCCTCATTTGAAGCGTTCAGAAAAACGGTTTCCACTTCCGTACGATGAAAGCAGACAGCGTTAAAAGGTCGTCAAGCTCAAAGAGCACGTGAAATCGGTGTCACGCGGGCGTGAAACAACACGAGGGAGACTAAATGATGACGGCTCTCAACTGTTCCTTAAAATTGCGCTGGAAAAATCAACAGCTCTCCACATGTGACGTCCTCTGTAATTACTTTCAGATCTTCCTTCGGCCGCGGGCCCTTCGGTGACGGCTTGTTGTTTTTCATATCTGGGAGGTTTCTGACGCTCTTATCTCGCAAACTGTGTTTTTGGCAGCTTGAACTTTGCCGAGGACTGTTGATCTAGAGTTTGGAAATCTCCATTCGAAGCAGGACGCGTCGTCCAAGACGAGAAGGCCGAGGACGTTCTGATGTTCCTGTCCGTCCAAGACAAACAATCTCCTGATTGAGCCGCCCGAGGTTTAATTGGCTGAATAATATTTGTGCTTTTGTAAGACAGCGTGCGAAGCGCTCGGGGGTCTCGGGCTCCATTTATCAGCTCGAACAATAGTGTGCAGCGAAGACGCTCTGCCTCGGACTCTACAGCTGTTCCCGTGACCTCCGCCGGCTCCGTGTGCCAAACGCCCGGTGCCATGGATTTCAGCTTCTGAGTGTGTGCCAGGACCTGGAGCATGAACCAGAGGGAAACAGATAACAGAGCTCTGCTAGCATGACATTTACAAAGTGTTCTTGAACTGGAGTCCAGATATGAGTGAAGAGGATCAAAACAAGAGCTCGGTTATGATTTGCCTTTTCCTCGAGTCAAACTAACACTGAATGTTTCCACTTGGACGCACGCACACACACATACATACATACACACACACGCACGCACACACATACATACACACACGCACACACACACACACATACGCACGCACACACACACACACACACACACATATACATACACACACACACACACACACACACACACACACACACACACACACACACACACACACACACACACACACACACATACATACATACACACGCACACACACACACACACGCACACACACACATACATACTCACACACTCACACACACACACACACACACACACACACACACACACATACATACATACACACACACACACACACACACGCACGCACACACATACATACACACACACACACACATACGCACGCACACACACACACACACACACACACATACACACACACACACACACACACACACACACACATACATACACACGCACCCGCACGCAAACACACACACACACACATACATACCCACACACACACACGCACACACACGCACACACACATACATATACACACATACATATGCGCACACACACACAGAGAGACACACACAGAGACACACACACGCACATACACGCACACACACACACTTTATTGTACCATCTATTCATTTATTTACTTTTTGCTATTAATCTTCAATATATACCTTTGTACCAAAACATGAAAGTGATCTCTTTTTTTTTTAAATACTTAACATGGTTCATTTGAAGTTTGTGTTGTTTAAGAAAAACACACACACACGTATTATGCATTAAATACTAATTAAATATTACATTGTAATTAGTCACACACACACGCATATTAATTAAATAAATATTGTACTTATTGCTATTAATATTCAATATACCAAAATTGTAAATAGACAAAGCTGCACACACACACACATGCGCATATACACACACACACACACACACACACACGCATTTTTCATTTTAGTTAATTACAATTGATTACATCCACAATAAAACTTTTATATTATATATATATATATATATATATATATGTGTGTGTGTGTGTGTGTGTATATAATGTTCATTACATTCACTTATACACTGAAATCCAAAGTTAAAGTTTAACTTAAAATAAACTGAAATCATTATAGTGCTGCATTTGTCACGTTTCCGTGATTTCTCGGAAAGGACTTCGGGACTCGAGATACAAAAAAACTTAAACAGATTTAATTCTTTAACTTGCAAAATAAACATACAAAAGGCAGGACAAACTCAAACGTAGAGACTTTACGGACTTCAAGGACATCAATGACTTTAACGATCGGACAACGTGAACTGAAAACACACAGGACTAAATACACGAGAAATTAACAAGACACGGCTGCAGACAATTAAACAGCTAAACACGAAGGGAAGGCAGGGCACAGATAGCACGTGGCACGAGACAAAACAACAACAAAAGTCCAGATATGTGACAGAATGCCCCCTCCCGGAAGGTGCGTCCTCGCACCTAAAGTAGCAACCAAAAAAAAATATATAACTCGGAACTGGGGACACCGGATCTTGGGAGGAGGTTCCGGTGGAGGACGGCCCCAGGAGGGGCAAGCAGACAGGAGTCCAGGGGCACAGAAGGAGGAGGAGCCAGGGAGGACACAGGAGGAGTCCGGAGCAGGAGGGGATCCAGAGCCCAGCCATGATGGTCCATGCGTGGCGCCCGGCGGAGGAGGAGCCATGGAGGAGGAGCGGCCATCGACTCCATGGGTCCGACCGACGGGCGGAGCCGGTGGTGCAGGAGACTGAGGCCGGCGGAGAGCCGAAGAGCCAAGGTGACGTCGAGGCGCTGGAGGTCCTAGGCGACGCGCCGGCCGGCGACGGACACGGAGACGGGGACACAGGAAGGGCGCTGCGGAGCCAGGCGACTGAGGACTGAGGTGGAGCCGGAGGGAAGGAGGAGCCTGACAGAGCCGGTGGGATGGAGGGGCGAGGCGGCCGGAGGAGAAAATCCCGAGGCGACGGATGGTCGACGACAGACCAAGGCGGAGCCGGAGGGGCGATGGAGCCTGGTGGAGCTGGTGGACTGACGGACCACGGTGGAGAGGAGGAGCTAGAAGCCCAGGGGAGCCGACGGGTCTACGAGCCGAGGAGGAGTCCGGGACTCGGAGGCGGGACGGTGAGGCGAGGATCGTCCACCTCGGCGGCGATGGGGACCGGCAGACCCGTGGCGAGCTTCGTGATGGAGAGCTGAGGATGAGCGCAGGGGCTGCTGGGATCCATCGATGTATGACCAGGGTGGGAGGGTGGGAAAACTGGGAAGCGCTGAAGTGGCGCGGCACTGGAACTCGGGGAGCGCTGCGTGGCGCGGGCACTGGAACTCGGGAGCGCTCGTGGCGCGGGCACTGAACTCGAGGCGCTCGGGCGCGGGCACTGGAACTCGAGGCGCTCGGGCGCGGGCACTGGAACTCGGGAGCGCTGGGCGCGGGCACTGGAACTCGGGAGGCGCTCGGGAACGGGCACTGGAACTCGGGAGCGCACAGGGAACAGTCTCTAGGGTGCTAACAGGACGGCTGGGCGGGACCAGCGGGCTAACAGGACGGCTGGGCGGGACCAGCGACTCAGGATACACGGGAGGTGCCCAGTCTAAGTCCACATCATCCAGTTCCTCTTGTAGATCCAGCAGCCCCAGTTGGATGATCAGCTCATCCTCAGCCGATCTGCAGTGGGCGGAGCTCCACTCCGCGCTCTCGTTGTCGGCTGTCTCCACCGCGGCAAGCTCTGATGCCCGCTCACGCACCTGGTCTGTCGCAATCGGCTCGGTCGGTGGCGCTCCACGGCTCTGTCGCTCTCTCAGCGATGGTTCCGTGGTCGTCCCAGACTCAGCGATTGCGCCCTCCGTGGGCACAGGCCTGGCCTCTGCGACGCGGGGAGATGATGGGCTGGGTTCTGGATCTGGAGTGGGGCTGGTGTCGTTGTCCTCCAGCACCCACTCGATGTAAGCGGCGACGCTCTCTCGAGGCCGTCCCGGACAGCTTTGCTCGTGTGGTGGTGTTCAGTCCTCGAAAGTGGATCGAGCACAAAAGCCTTCCGAGCGCGCGGAGTAATTCGCGAGGGCGAGGAAGTCCTTAGTGTAGCCCTCGAGAGAGGAAATTTGGGTCGTTGTAGGGGAATCCATGGCAAAAACCCAAAAACAAAAAAAGGGGAAAAACGCCGCTTTACTTTTTATGGTCCGATCGTTCTGTCACGTTTCCGTGATTTCTCGGAAAGGACTCGGACTCGAGATACAAAAAACTTAAACAGATTTAATTCTTTAACTTGCAAAATAAACATACAAAAGGCAGGACAAACTCAAACGTAGAGACTTTACGGACTTCAAGGACATCAATGACTTTAACGATCGGACAACGTGAACTGAAAACACACAGGACTAAATACACGAGGAAATTAACAAGACACGGCTGCAGACAATTAAACAGCTAAACACGAAGGAAGGCAGGGCACAGATAGCACGTGGCACGAGACAAAACAACAACAAAAGTCCAGATATGTGACAGCATTACAAAGTTATGCCTGTTATAGATTTGGATACACACACACACACACACACACACACACACTATATATAGTATATATATTAGCATAAATGTAATAATTTAGTTGCAGAAATGAAATGCTGAGTCGTACGGCTGAATGTTAAATCCTGAATGTTGCTCGTGGAGCCGGTCTCATGCCCTGATTTCATTAAAACGCTGCTGAATTGAATCATCTGCGTCTGCTCGCTGGAATCCCTTTACCCGGCGTTTCGTTTGGCGATCCGACGTTATAATGTGATTTACATGAACAATATCAGATGGCAAATGCGCGAGAGAGAAAACAAATAAATAACAAACAGCCCCGAACACCTAAATCAGCCTGGCCCCCGGAGGAAGAGCGGCTCCGGACCACCGACGGAGAAGAAGAAGAAGAAGAAGAAGAAGAAGAAGAAACCAACTGCTCCTAATGAAGCTTGAGACGCTGGACGGCTCGAGAGAGACTGAGCTGGCTTCCTCCGGAAGGTCAAAGCCAGGAATGATTTAAGCTCTTTTCCTCACATCCCTTTCAAGTTTTTAATGCATTTATCAAAGCCTAACAATGGCGTCCTTGAAGCGGCGTGTCGCGAGGCACGTTACTCGCTGAACTCTTTGATTTGTTTTTGATTTATTCCGTGCATAAAAACGTTTAACAGCTCTTTGCCTTCGTTCAGAGGGGAGGCTTATGGGGCATTTCCCAGGTGACGAATGAAGGTTATGAAAACGCCGCGGGAATGCAGTTTTTAAGACGCTGAAATGTTCATTTGTTATGCTTAGAACGTTATTAAAAGGTTGCAAAAATGTTTCTTATTTTAATAGCGTTAAAAGTCTTTTTGCCGCTTTAGGCGACTATATGACTGTTTTAACCCCAAAATATATTGTTATCTGAAAGTTTATTTTTAATGTTCTAACATAGATTCAAATAGAAAAGTTATTTGTAATTGTTTTTTTAATTGACATTTATAAATGGATAAATAAATTGTCCAAATTAATTTATTACCGATGCATATTATATATTATATGATGCATATATATAAATTATAAATATATATATAGTATTTTTATATTTGTATTATATTTTTAGACTTTTATTGCAATAAAAACATTTCTATTTTCTATTTTCTATTTTTTTTTTTTTTTTTCAAAAATCACGTTTTTTTATTATGGTAGCTGTAATGCATGTAATATATTAATCCAACATGATTTTTACTTAATATCCTGATGATTTTTGGACACATATTTCAGAATATTACTATTAATGTCTTGAACTTCAATTAAATGTAAAATTAGAAAGTCTAAAATGGTATTTTCCCGCAAAACCTATTTTTACTGTGCGTTTGCATAACTTTAATATAAAGATTGCACTATGCAACATTTATCTATAAACGAGAACAGCATGCTCTAGTTTTCTTGTCATGATCAAAATGTTATTTAAAGCTTACAAAAAACCTTAAACTGTTTTTTTAACCTAACCACATTAAATAATAGTAGTTGAACTTTTATTTTCTTGTAGCAAAATTTAAGGGTTTAAATTAAAAATAAACACCTAAACAAAAATATTTTTTGAACATTTATTTTAATATTTAATATTAAATGATTATGAAGCTGTTATAAACGCGCAATAACGCTTCTTAGAATATTTATGGAGTATAAATAACATCATGACACGTTAAAAATAGCATCATGAGAACGTCCCAAATATGTATCAAATAATAATGATGCATAAACAACATTTTTTTTTGTCTTATTGTTAAAAATCCCTGAAGGTCGCGTGAAGGTGAGAACGGCGAGGAATATGCAGGGGTGTATTGAAGGTGTATTGCTCCTCGCTCCTTCAGAAAGTGCTGCTTGTATCTGAAGCGTCACGCTGTGCTAAGCTCTCCGAGTCTGGAGGCTGTTTTGCGGGCAGACGCCGGCCGCAGCGGGACGCAGATGAAAGCGTCAGCACTGCCGGCGTCTGGGTCACGGAGGGCCGGGCGAAAGCTGCAGGCCTGCGTCCACGTTCTTCTCCGGGGGAAAATGTCACCAAATGCATCCGGTTGATGCCGAAAACATTCTTCGTGTCTTCGTGTTTGTTAAGAAAGAGCGCTTTAAACCGATCAGAAGAGGCATTTATGATGCTGCAAAGCACTTCTAAACACCGTTCATCCGGTCTTTCTATTCATCTGTGAAATGCATGTAGGTTTGATATGCATCTGCTTCACAAAGTCAATCTGTACTGTAAAAAGTGCTATATGAAAAACAGTGTCTTAATTCATATAATTATTGTATATATAAGTAGTTACTATTTTTTATAGTATATAAATATATATATATATATATATATATATATATATATATATATATATTTTATAATAATATATAAAATGTTAATAAAATAGTATATAAAATATATAAAATGTGCAAAAATGACATTTTTATGTTTCTTACTGTCTATTATTATCAATTTAGTTTTTTATATAATTATGGTATATATAAATAGTTTTATTATATTTTTATAGTAGCATTTTTATAATTTGTTTATATTTTTAGTGCAATTTAATGCAATACCAGTTTGTTTGCAAAAACAGATTTTTTTGTAAATGTGCAAAAATCACGTTTTTATGTTTCTCACTGTCTATTATTATTATTATTAACATTTTTTTTCTTTTATTGTGGTAGCTGCTTTTTTGTATTTTTTATTTTTTACTTAGTCACAATAACTGCACTATATATATATATATATATATATATATATATATATATATATATATATATATATATATATATATATATATAAATTTGAAAATCAATTACATTTATTAGTAGCATTTTTATTTTATATATATATATATATATATATATATATATATATATATATATATATATATATATATATATATATATATATATATTTATATAACATATTAAGCTAGTAAAATATTTAATTATTAAGTGTTGTAGGTGTGTGTGTGTGTATATATTTGTTACTTAGTTATTATAGTTTTATTTGAAGTCAGACCTCTGAACTTCCTGAAAGTCCTGGAGGAGTCTTTCCGCGCAGCAGCAGAGGAAACGAAGGCCGTACTGAACCCGTCACCTCCTCGTCTCTCCTGCTTCCAGTCGTCTAAACACCTACAGCAGGCCACATGGTGCCTCTCAGCCTGCCCGAACACGTCCCTCACGTCCTCGCTTCAGAGCGTGATGTGAGTTTCAGGCATCCGGGACTGATGTTATTCTACACGTGACGTGCTTTCCGTCCACCGCGACCTTCTGACCTTCTGAGAGCACATGTGTTCGTTTTCAGCGGCTATCTAACACACACACACCAATCTTCTCGTAACGCTGACTGAAGTCTATGGAGCGCTCTTGTTACTATTAAAAAGTCGTATGATGATCCTAAATGTCTCTCAATATTGTACTGTACAATATTGTAAAGTTAATACTAATATCATAAAACTGTTTTTTTCTATTCCTCTTCAGGAACTCGAGCTGCGTCACAAACGCTTTGGGAGCGCCTTCAGCGCGAGCCGCTCTGAACCACGTGTGAAATCTGTCCAATGGAGGGGAGCGACGTCATGGACGAGATGACGTCACCGACCAGGAAGTATAAAGTCAAGCTCTGCGAGGCCGGCACCAGCTGTCTGCTGTTCAGTAAGTGCTCTTTGTGAATTGTCTGTCGATTTATCGTTTGTCTGTCCAGTTTAAATATTTCAACTGATAGACATGGCTGATAATGAGGGGCTTAAAGAAAGTCTAAGAAAAAACACGAGCGGAGCATGCGGCGGCAGCCCTCGAGGGGACTGTTTGCCTGCATTGTTTGCAGCTACTGCTTCGAACACTCCGCTCCCGAAGGGCTCTCTTTGAGGAGGGAGCCTTCACCAGCGTTCCCAGGGGTTCGGGACCCGCTGCCGCCAAGGCGGAGCGGCGAACGCACATCTGGGGATCGCAACTTGATCTGGCGGAGGAGATGCAGACGGGCTTGTCCTTTCTCCGTCGGAATCCGCCAGATCGGGCCTTCGATCCGTGTATCCTTCTTGGCCGCCAGAGAGGCGTCCACCCGCGCTCACTCTTCCTCCGAGGAGGTCGATGTTGACTCAACCACTGTACACGCCCCAGTATGAGGAGCTCTTAGCTCCTCTCTTATGAGGAGCAAAGCAGCCACCTCTAAGACCGAGCCTTCCGTTTTTCCCAGACCTCCACAGTGAGCTGTCGAGGTCCTGGGGAAGGCCGTACTCCGCTCGTGTTTTCTCCCCCACTGCTGTTTGTTATTATGGAAATGTGGCAGGAGTCGCGGAGTACGGCTATAAGGCGTGCCCGGGTGGAACAGTCTCTGCGCCACCTATCTGTCCCCCGTGCAGCATTGTCTTTGAAGGCTCCGACCTTACCATCAAAGCCGCTTAGAACAACGTCGGCTTTGGTGGCTAAGGGGTACGCGGCAGCGGGTCTGGCTGGATCTTGCATGCACACTATGGCGGTGCTGCAGGCATATGAAGCCGACCTGCTGAAAGAGGTCGATGAGGGAGAGGGGGTCGGCTCCGATGATATTGCAGAACTACGTCGGACCGCTGACCTCTGCCTCCGGCGTCACGAAGGAGACCGCCCCGCTGTGGGCGCCCTCTGCTATTGGACGCCCCTGCAGCCTTCTGGCCTGTTCGGCGACTCTGTCAGCGGGTCGTCGGCAGGTACCAGGAGGCCCATAAACAGGCGGCGGCTTTCAAAAATTTCCTCCAGCGTCGATCTCAGGGGGCATCGGGCGAGAGATGCCCCCACGCGTGCCAGCTCCTGCGTACAGGCGGCGCAGAAACAGGGGACTTCCAGGTCCAAAGATCTGAGGGTCTTTCTGGACAGGAAGTCTTCGGCCAAAAGCCCTGATGTGAGTGGCCCAGGGCTTCTGAGGGCTGCCCCTTCTGGGGAGGATCAGGTTATGCCTTGTCAGTCAGCACCCGTTCCTCCTCTCTGCCCTCGTGCCAGAGTGCGGAGCCTTCAGCACGTCTCCCCAGCCGGATTCACCCGAGGGTGCGTCACGGCCAGGGGCAACGCCACCCCTGCGGGGTCCCGTTTACAACTAGCCCGGCGTCTGCCTGCCAGTCAGCGCTTCAGGCCACCGAGTTACCTGTATCTCACACACCAGAGGTCAGCCTCGAGGAGGCTGATTCCCTTAATGGATTATTTAGCAGCGTGGAAACTTCTGCCAAATGTATCTCAATGGGTCATGCAAGCGATAGAAAGGCTATCGAATTCAGTTCGGTTTTCCACCACCGACATTCAGAAGTCACACCGACAGTGAGTCGGCCCCCAACAGGCTCTGGTGATGGAACAGGAAGTAGAATCCTGCTCAGGGCCGGAGGCCATCGAGGTGGTCCCTCCTCATGCTGTGGAATCTGGGTTACAGCCGCTATTTCATTGTTCGAAAAAGGATGGGGGTTGCATCCCATCATAGATCTGAGGTCTTGAACCGCTCAGTCAACAGACTGAAGTTCAAAATGCTTACCATCAAGCATGTGGTGACTCAAATCAGATCCGAGGACTGGTTTGTCAACATAGATCTGAAAGACGCATACTTCCATATATCCATCCTTTCTCAACACAGGAAGTTTCTGAGGTTTGCTTTCGGGCGTAGCATAGCAATATCGAGTACTTCCGTTCGGCCCTAGCACTCTCACCCCGCACATTTACGAAGTGTATGGACGCAGCTCTGGCTCCACTGAGACTCAGGGCATCTGCATACTCAATTATATCGACGATTGGTTGATATTAGCTCATTCAGAGCATTGGTTGTGGTGTTAGAGGCTCTATGTAAAGCACCCTTGAGCCCCTCGAAGAAGTTCCCCTTACCTGTCTTATCTTATAAGACAGCATTTCTCCTCGCCATCACCTCTCTTTCGGAGGTGGGAGATCTGCAGGCCCTCTCAGTGGCCCCTACTTACTGGACTTTGCCCCAGGCATGGCAGAGGCTTTTGTATACCCAGAGTGGGTTATACACCTAAAGTGCCCTCTGTTATACATAACCGATCGTGCTGCAGGCCTTCTGTCCTCCCCCTTCCAGGACCCAGACCAGCAAAAAAGTCCAACTGCGAGCACTGGACACTTATGTGCAGAGAACTGCGTCTGTGCTGAGTCGGACCACTACTCATCTGCTTTGGTCCGACAAATAGGGTGGCGCTGATGCTAAACAGACTATTAGCAGGTGGATAGTTGAGGCTGTCCACCTGGCCTATGAGGCTCTGCTGCTCCATGCCCTCTCGGGGTCAGGCGCACTCAACTATGGGTATGGCGGCCTCAAGGCCTATCTTAGCGTGTGCCCCTCGGGGACATCTGCAACGCTGCGGGTGGTCCACGCCTCCACTTTTTCCCGTTTTACAATCTAGACATGAGGGCAGCCCTGGCTCCTCTGTCTTATCCTGATGGGTGGTCTGAGGACCCCCTTTTCAGGCAGGGCCTTGGAACTATGGCGGCGTGGGCATCTCGTTCCCAAAGCGTTTGTGGCGGCTCGAGTTCCTGAAGAGGAACGTCTCAGGTTACAAATGTAACCATGGTTCCTCTAGGGAGCGAGGCGCTGCGTCGATGCCATACTTCCGCACCCCTGCGTAAGCTTACTTCACTACAGAGGCTGGTGCGGCCTGCGCAGAGCGTGACTTTATACTTCCTGGTCGGTGGCGTCATCTCGCGTCCATGACGTCGCTCCCTCCGATGGACAGATTTCACACGTGGTTCAGAGCGGCTCATGCTGAAGGCGTTCCCAAAGCGTTTGTGACGCAGGCGTCTCGTTCCCTAGAGGAACCATGGTTACATTTGTAACCTGGAGACGTTTTATGTAGGCTTTATTAAAAAAATTCCCAAAAATGTAGCATGCCTTTGCATTTTTTCTCTAATATTTTCTTGTTGTTATGCGTAATGTTAGAAAAAAAATAATAATTTTACGATACTGTATGAATATTTATCAAACTTTAAGAATTTTGAAATGTCAGTTTTCTTCTCATGCTATTTATAAAAATAATAATAATAAATAATATTCGTACAATATCGTAAAATAGATTTTTTCTAACATTACATAAAAGAAAAAATATTAGAAGAAACAAAATGCTAAAAGCATTTTAAATAAAGTTAGTAGAATGTTGTAAGAAAGCGTTTTTGCAGGCTTTATTAGCGTTATAAATATTCTTAGAGAAATATTAATAGAAAAATAAATGTTCAAGCAATGTTACATTTTGGGTAAATAATTTTAGAGCGTTTGTTTAACCTCCAGAAAATCGCGACAATGTGTTTTTATTTTAGCGAAAATTAAGTTAGCAGCATGTTGTTTGAATAAATGTCTAATTTTAAATATATTTATTACGTTTACATAACATTGTAATAATGAGAAGGAAAATTAGTTGAATATGAGAAATAAACTGCTAAAATAAATGAACGTAATTTTAGTAGAAGGCAGTAAAATATGACCATAAAATATAATTATATAATAGCATTATAAAATGGCTTAAATGACGTTTCCACAGTTTTTTCCTAACCTGAATTAGTCGGCTGGTTCTGTGTTTCCTAACATCTCTCAGCGTTCACACACACGAAGGGCATCTGTTTTCAGAACAAGGTGCTCCTCGTAAAGTGTGCACTAAAACATTTTCAATCACACAGATGTGTGTTTTACAGCACAATATAAACACATTTATCCGACCGGATGCCTGCGGACTTCAAGCCTGCCCCGAATCGTATTTAATACGGGGCGCTGGTGTTTTTTGATAAGAATATAAAACACTGAAAGCAGGCGGTCTGTTGAAATAAACTCGCTCATTCAATCATCTGCACTGCTTCGTCAGGCTTTACCTAAATATGAGCTTGAGGAGTTGATCTCTTGAGCTGGAATTTAAATAGTCATTTGTTTCTGTGCTCTGTTTTTATAAATAGATAATAATAATAATAATTCTCTATTATTAAATAGATATAATAGATATATAAATATTATTATTATTATTATCTGTAATTTTTATTCAATTTTCATGATGAGAATGAATACAAATAATAATAATAATTATTATTATTATTATCTATTGATAAATATATATATATATATATATATATATATATATATATATATATATATATATATTAATATAATATAATAATAATAATAATAATAATAATAATAATAATAATTATTATTATTATTATTATTATTATTATATGACATTTTATTCAATTTTTATGATAATACTAAAAAATACAACAACAACAACAACAATAATAATAATAATAATAATAATTATTATTATTATTATTATATTATCTAATATATATCATATTTCTGTTTATAATAATAATAATAATAATAAATAGCTAATTGTTCCAGTATGTATGCATATATATATATTTCTTTTGTAAGATTTTTCATTATTCATTATTTACTACTAACTCAGATGAACTTTTGCTCATCTTAGTTTTGTTAACAGTAGTCTTTATTGGCATGTTCATTGGTTTTATTTATTTGTTTATATATTTCTACGCTCATATATTTATTTTTTGTTTTCATTTAAATTAATTTGCATTTATTTTTACCATTCTATTGCTTGTTTTTATGCAAGACTTGGATAAAACAAAAGTCTAATAATAATAATAATAATAATAATAAGGTCTATTAAATCTTTTTATGTTTAAGAATTCAGCTGTCAAAAAAAATTCCTGTCTTATAAAAAATGTTCAACTTCAAATCAAAGTTTATAATGTCCATTAGGTTGGATCTGTCGATGTAGAAAAACTCCTGAGTGTTCCTGAGTATCGCTTCGGCTGTTTTTCACAGAAGCACTGCCTATAAATAAGAAACAAATTAAAGGAGAGAAAATCAATAGGAGGACATTAGAGCTCTAATTTGGTGTCTTAAAGGGCTGTCCTCTCGCTCAGTGTTTTGAGAATTGGCCGAAGCCACATTAACAAGCATTAACAGATCATAAAGCTGCTCTTCATAACTCTCAGACGTGCTGATCTGAGCTGGAGCTCAGTAGACGAAGACACAACTAATACAATCTGCCTCAGCACTAAATCAAGATGATTGTTGGAAATCTATATATATATATATATATATATATATATATATATATATATATATATAAGGAACATGCTTGCATGACAACACTGTCTTATCTGAAAATCTCACATACAAACACATTATAGGTCAAAGTTTCTGCATTTTAATGTGTTTCTGCACAAAGTAATAATCTCTGGAAAGCATTAAATGCATTAAGCATTAAGTCATAATTCACATAAAAAAATGTAGATGCTCATCAGTAATTGATTATTGAGAGCGATATATATGTATATAAAGTTTATTTACTTAAATATGTAAATGATAAGTAATCATGTAATTCATAAAGTGACTGTGAGGTAATTTAATTAAATTACAAGTATATATATATATATATATATATATATGTTAATATTTACTTTAATTTATACTTAATTTAATTACACATTCAATGTTTTAACTATTGCATTTTCATCACTGTTATAAATAAATGTTAAAAATGATTTATATTCTAAAGCATTTATTAGAATAGCAACATTTGCCAATCTTGTTTTTTCTTATGCTGATTTATGCTGGTTTAATTAAAAGTCATTGTATTGCAGTGCTGAGACTCTAATGAAAATGACCTTTGTGAATAATGAAAAAAAAACGTCTGGATGCATCAAGGTAATGGGAATATGGGAGAAAATCGTGCTTAATTGTTTTTAATTGTCATGAAAATAATGCCACGATGCCAAAAATATTAAAGGAGCTCAAACAAGGCTTAATTTTATTTGGGCAAAATGCATTTATGTGCCTTTATTTTGCTAATGCTGGATAAAACAATAGCACTGACCGGCAATGAGTGTCTTTCTGAATGAGCTGATTCATTCTGATTCATTCTAAATCATTCTGATTGATTCTGATTCATTTTGATTCATTCTAAATCATTCTGATTCATTCTAAATCATTCTGATTCATTCAGATTCGTTCTAAATCATTCTGATTGATTCTGATTTATTTTGATTCATTCTAAATCATTCTGATTGTTTCTGATTCATTCTACATCATTTTGATTCGTTCAGATTCGTTCCTAAATCATTCTGATTTATTCTAAATCATTCAAAATCATTCCAATTCATTCTAAGTCATTCTGATTGATTCTGATTGATTCTGATTCATTCTAAATCTTTCTGATTCATTCTAAATCATTTTGATTCATTCAGATTCGTTCTAAATCATTCTGATTGATTCTGATTCATTTTGATTCATTCTAAATCATTCTGATTGTTTCTGATTCATTCTAAATCATTTTGATTCATTCAGATTCGTTCTAAATCATTCTGATTTATTCTGATTCATTTTGTTTCTTTCTAAATCATTCGATTCATTCTAAATCATTCTGATCGATTCCGATTCATTTTAATTCATTCCGATTCATTTTAAATCATTCTGATTGATTCTAAATCATTCTGATTCATTTTGATTTATTCTAAATCATTCTGATTGATTCTGATTGATTCTAAATCATTCTGATTCATTCTGATTCATTTTTGATTAATTCTAAATCATTCTGATTGATTCTGATTCATTCTAAATCATTCTGATTCATTCTAAATAATTTGATTCATTCAGATTCGTTCTAAATCATTCTGATTGATTCTGATTCATTTTGATTCTTTCTAAATCAATCTGATTCATTCGGATTCGTTCTAAATCATTCTGATTGATTCTAATTCATTTGATTCTTTCTAAATCAATCTGATCGATTCGATTCATTCTAATTCACTCGGATTCATTCTAAATCATTCTGATTCATTCTAAATCATTCTGACTCATTCTTATTCATTCTAAATAATTTTGATTCGTTTTGATTCGTTCTAAATCATTCTGATTCATTCTGATTCATTCTAAATCATTCTGATTCATTTTAAATCATTTTGTTTTGTTCTAAATCATTCTGATTCATTCTAATTCATTCTGATTCATTCTAATTCGTTTAGATTCATTCATTCCATTCTAAATCATTCTGATTCATTCTGATTCCTTCTAAATCTTTTGATTCATTCTAAACTTTCATTCCCGGATTCATTCTATCATGTTCTTTCAGGACTGAGCAGCCTCT